>NC_083361.1:0-110000 GCF_030254825.1 Meriones unguiculatus
AACTGTTGGAGGTTGGTCTGATGCATGTTACTGGCCCTCAAGATCTGGTTACTGAGTGGATATGCCTATCCTTGTTGTGTAAACCTGAGTGGCTAATTAAACAGTCTATACCTGGGCAGAGCAGAACGGGGTAGGCATGGCAAAGGTTCCCGGGCTTTTGAGGACAGGAGAATCACAGGAAAGAAATGGATGGGAAGAGAACACCATGATGGGTTAGTGTAAAGAAGGAATCAGGTGGGGCTGAAGGAAGGACTCCAATAATGATGTGAAAAGTCCCAGATGGAGAATAAAAGTATTTATGAGATTATAGATGGAAAATTGTTGATGATTATTAATATTTAATATTGATTTATCTTTTAAACAGCAGTTATTCTCAAACCAGCTGTATACCCAAATCACCACACAGAGACTAAGATTTATTTAATTAACTTAGAGCACAATGCTGCAATACTGGGCAAAAATTACTCCCTCAAAGCTCCAAGTCAGCATAGCTTACTCCCACTAAGATTTCCCACATTATACTTGCTTTTTAGTCATATCTTAGAACCCGTTCATTTCTCCTGATGTTTCCAGGTCCTCTCCTTTCAGATCTCTCCTCCCCTCCTTCTTTCTCCTCCCATCCTGACCAGGTTGTCTTATTCTTTCCATTGCTCATCATTGGCTGGTTGCTTTTATTGGCAATAAAGAAAATAAATGTTAGCATGTTTACACAAACTTGAGACAGGTGATGCCTGGAATAAGCAGCACAATGTAATGTCCAGATTGAAACCAGATAGTGGGGTAGAGAAATCAACATTTGAATGGACAAGGGTAAATTGTATACATTGCACAAGAACACTATACCAACAGAAGATAGCTCAGATGAGGATGGTTAAAGGAGGATGGCACTGAATGGCAGCTGGGAGGTGAATGTTGAAGTTATTGAGATAGCATAGGTGAAATATCTCCCCAGCCTAATAAAAATTAAAAAATAATAAAATCTAACATGTGTCTGTGTCTTATTATTTGTGATAGTGGGCTAGATGATACTGCTGTGATAATCCCAGGGCTAATAATAAACATTATATAGTGCAACACTCATTTTCATTTACAACAACACTGAACCCATATGTGAGTTAGATCCAAGAACTGCAGCTTTGTCATATTGATCATAGTTACAAAGAAATCATTACAGACTATATTATGGCTATTCTTAATTACAAGCGTGATGTGATTTAGAGACACTTAGGAGACATGGCTCTCAGTGTGCCTGTGAGCACATTTCTAGAAAGGTTTAAGTGAGGAAGACCCACCCTGGATGTGAGCAGCACCATTCCATGGGCTAAGGCCCTGGACTGAGGCATAATTTAAAATTAGGTGAAAGTGAGCTGAGCATCAGTATTCGTCTCTGACTCCTGACTATAGAAGAAATGTGACCAGCTGCCTCACACTCCTGTCACCACATTTTCCCAGCATGGCAGATCATACCTGTGGACCATGGACCAAAAGAAACCCTTCTTTCCGAGAACTGCTTTTGTCTGCTATTTTTTAAAAGCATTAGGACAAGTTGCTGTTAACACAGGTCATATGTGTTAGGGGCCTGCTCCATCTTATGCTGAGAACACTATGCTGTCACAGATTACTTACGCCTGTTTGCTGTCCTGTTACCAGCCTTCAGTTCAAAGTATAGTTGGCAAGTGAGATGCATGTGTGGAATAAACAAATAATTGAAATGGGCCACTGTATATTTCTATATTATTTCAAACATTTGCTGATCTTTGAACTTGGTTAGTTGGATTGGTTTTGGGTTTTTTGTTTTTGTTTTTTTGGTGTTTTGTTGTTTGTGTGTGTGTGTGTGTCTGTGTGTGTCTGTATTTTTTATTTGAGACAGGGTTTCTCTGTGTAGCCTTGGTTGTCCTGGACTCACTTTGTAGACCAGGCTGGCCTTGAACTCACAGAGATCTAACTGCCTCAGCCTCCCATAGTGCTGGGATTACAGGCATGTGCCACCAGACCTGGCTTGGTTTTGGAATCAGGGTGAACTCAGTATTTTTCCACTCAGCTAAGACTCAAAGAAATCTTAAAGACTAGAGGAAAGCTGTTTTTTAACTTAGAGCCGTATTAAGTTTGGTCCTTTCAGTAAGTCTTCTTGGCTCTCCTAGTAAAAAGAAATAATATTACTGGAGTTAATACCTGAGCTAGCTAGGCTGTACCAGCTACTTTTATGTCTACTTGATACAAGCTAGACTCATTTGGGAAGAGGGAACCTCAGTTAAGAAAATGCCTCACCAAATTATCCTGTGGTGCATTTTCTTATGAGTGATTGCAGTAGGAAAAGCCAGCCCATTCTGGGTGGTGCCACCTAACCCTAACCTTTAACCAAACCCTAACACCTAAATCTATCGCTAATGCTTGCACAACCCTAAAACTAAACCTATCCCTAGCATAACCCTAAAACTAACCCTAACCCTAGCACAAAATTAACCCTAACCATAATCTTAAATGTAACCCTAGCACAACCCTAACCCTGACCCTAGCAAAATCCTAATCCTAACGCTAGTACAACCCTAACATTGACACTAACCCTAGCCCTAATATTAAACCCAGCACAACCATAACCCTAACACTAACCCTAAGTTTAACCCTAGCACAACCCTAATCTTAACTCTAATTCTAGCACAACCCTAAGCCTAACCCTAACCTTAATCCTAACCCAAGCAAAACCCTAACCCTAACCTGTACCCCAGTACAACCCTAACCCTAAAACTACCAAAACCCCAAACCTAACCCTAAACCAATCCCTCACCCTCATCCCTGCATAATCCTAAGAATAACCCTAACCCTAACAGAACCCAAACCCTAATCCTAACAATAGCACATCATAATCCTAACCCAATCACAACCCTAACCATAACTCTAACCCTAGCAAAACCATAACAATAACATTGTCACTAACCCCAGCACAAGCTAATATTACAACCTAATCCTATGCCTACCCTTATCACAACCTTGACCATAACTCTAACCCTAGCAAAACCCTAAGTATAACACTATCCCTAAACCTACCACAACCCTAATATTAAAACCTAACCCTATGCCTAACACTAACACTAGCACAACCTTAATACTAGGCATAACCTTAAGACTAACCCTAACTGAAAACCTAATCCTAACACAACCCTAAACATACCCCTAGCACACCCTAAGTAAGTAACAATGTTTCTGAACTAAGTTTAGAAAAAAAGAGAAAAGTGATATATCTCACGTAGTAGAGAAGAGCACATGAACGGGATAGCAAGGTAAGAACGAAAAGGAAAGCACACCGTTGTAAACTAAGTACATGAAAACAACAAAACGTGTTCATGACCCATGTTGAGAAGAAAGCAGAAAAGTGATATATCTACCATAGTACAGAAGAACACATAAATGTGTCCCAAAGGTAAGAACAGAAACAGAAAGCACAGCTCTGTGAACTAAGTACAGAAAAAGAAGAAACAGTGTTTCTGAACTAAGTTGAGAAGAAAACAGAAAATTGATATATCTAGCATAGTAGAGAAGAGCAAATAAATGTGTTTCCATGGTAAGAACAGAGACATAAAACACAGAGTTGAGAAGTAAGTACAGGAAAACACGAAACAATGTTTCTGAACTAAGATGAGAAGAAAACAGAAAAGTGATATATCTAGCATAGTTGAGAAGAGCACATAAATGTGTCTCCAAAGTAAGAAAAGATGGTTAAACCACAGTGTTGTGAACTAAGCACAGGAAAATATGTAATAGGGTTTCTGAACTAAGTTGAGAAGAAAACAGAAAAGTGATGTATCTGGTTTAGTACAGAAGAACACATAAAAGCATCTAAAACTTAAGAACAGACAGGCAAAGCACAGCATTGTGAACTAAGTACCTGTAAACATGTAAAAATGTTACTGAACTAAGTGGAGAAGAAAACAGAACAGAGATGTATCTCTCGTAGTAGAGAAGAGCACAAAAACATGTTTCCAAAGTAAGAAAAGATAGTTAAAGCGCAGCATTGTGAACTAAGAACAGGAGAATATATATCAGAGTTTCTGAACTAAGGAGAGAAGAAATCAGAAAAGTGAGATATCAAGCATAGTAGAGAAGATCACATACACGTGTTTCCGAGGTAAGAAGAGAAAGGAGAGCACAGCGTTGTGAACTAAGTACATGAAAATAATAAAAAATGTTTCTGAACTGTGTTGAAAACGAAACAGAAAAGTAATATATCTGGCATACTACAGAAGAACACATAAACGTATTTCCCAGGTAAAAACAGACAGGCAAAGCACAGCGTTGTAAACTAAGTACATGTTAAAAATAAAAAGTGTCTCTGACATATGTTGAGAAGAGAACAGAAAAGTGATATATCTGGCATAATACAGAACAACACATAAACGTCTCTCCAAAGTAAGAAAAAAAGTTAAAGCACAGCGTTGTGAACTAAGTACAGGAAAATGTGTAACAGTGTTTCTGAACTAAGTTGAGAAGAAAACAGAAAAGTGATATATCTGGCATAGTACAGAAGAACACATAAACATATCAAAAAGTTAAGAACAAAAAGGCAAAGCACAGCATTGTGAACTAAGTACACGAAAGAAAATAGAAAAGTGCTATATCTAGCTTAGTAGAGAAGAGCACATGAACATGCCTCCAAGGTAAGAACAGAAATGACAGCACAGCGTTGTAAACTAAGTTCATGAAAACATTAAAAAGTTTTTCTGACCTATGTTGAGAAGAAAAGAAAAAGTGATATATCTGGCATAGTCCAGAACAACACATAAAAGTATCTCCAAGTTAACAAAAGAAAGGCAAAGCACAGCATTGTGAACTAATTTCATGAAAACAGGTAACAATGTTATTGAACTAAGTTGAGAAGAAAACAGAAGAGTGATATATCTAGGGTAGTAGAGAAAAGCATATATACATATTTACATGATAAAAACCGAAACAAAAAACACAGCATTGAGAAGTACAGGAAAAACTGAAACAGTGTTTCTGAACTAAAATGAGAAGAAAACAGAACAATGATATATCTACCATAGTTGAGAAGAGCACATAAAGGTGTCTCCAAAGTAAGAAAAGACAGTGTTGTGAACTAAGTACAGGTTAGTATCTAGGTTTTTTGTTGATGGTTTTTTGTTTTTTTTTTGTTTTGTTTTATGTTTGTTTGTTTGTTTTGTATTTTTTTTCGTTGTTAGTTGAAACAAGGTTTCCCGAGAAAGAAT
Source organism: Meriones unguiculatus (assembly GCF_030254825.1). Classification (NCBI taxonomy): domain Eukaryota; kingdom Metazoa; phylum Chordata; class Mammalia; order Rodentia; family Muridae; genus Meriones; species Meriones unguiculatus. The sequence goes on from NC_083361.1 coordinate 5,223, forward strand.
ATCATCTGCAAAGCAGGATTAAAACTCAGGGATCTGCCTGCCTCTGCCGTCTTCAGGGTGCTGGGCCTAAAGGAATGCACCACCACACCCAGCTTGGCTTCCTTGTATTTCTTAATTCCAGGAAGGCATTTTGGTTTTCTTCTTCTGGTTTATATTCTTTATTCTATATTTATTCTTTATCATATATTTAGTGAAATTCACAAAAATCTCTCTCTCTCACCTCTGTGGTATGTGTTTGAGAGAGAGAGAGAGAGAGAGAGAATCTCTGTGTGTGATGTGTGTCTTTCTTTTTCTTCTCCCCCTCAATCCTTGCTTGACTGCATAGAATAAAACAAACAAGCAAACAAAAAGCATGAAAACAAAACAGCAGCAGCAGCAACAGCAACAACAACAACAAAAGCAGAAGCAGGCCTTCTCTTTGTTTCAAGAGACTGGTCTCCAGAGTGAGTGGCAGGGCAGCCACCCCTATCTAGAGAGAGAAAAAATAAACTAAAACTGCCACGGACCGGCCCAGTCAGGCTCCCATCGTCCGCGGGAGAACAAGGCTTTAGACAGGAAGACACGGTTTTGGTGAAGAATTGACAGACAGAGACACCTTGATGGTTTTGACTCTGTTGTAACTTTACTGAAATCAAGCTAGTATTTTTATAATGATTTTACAAAAGGCACCTTAAAATTGGCATACTTTTCAGAACATTTAGACTTTTACCAAGAATATAAAGTTTACATTTTAACTCAAAATGCAATCAAACATAAAGCAGTACCCACAAATAATCTCGGCCTAAAAACTTTTTGATCAGAGTAAACAAAGGAAAAGAAACCTCAAATATAGTTTTATTATTGTTAACCAATGAAGAGGAAAGTCAGGAGCTAAGTCAGATGTCTGCCAAAGTCGTTCTCTATATCAAAATTTAACTACACCTTTGTTAACCCTCCTCCCATATGTCCTGCCCAAGATTTATGATCTTCTCTAGGAACAAGGCACTGAAAGGAGGGGGAAACTCCCGCCAGCTGCACCTCTCATGCTATTATTTCTTAAGAAGGAGCCTATTATTATTTTACTATTTTTAATGCCTTTTAATACTAAATCTAATTTATTACTTTTCTTAAACTTATTTTTATTAAAGCCTTTAACAATCTACTAATAATAAATTTTTTTTATAAAGTTAGTTGTGCTGTTTTAGGTGTCACAGGGAAAGATCAAAGAATTCATTATTCCAGCCCCAGAGCCACAACTGAAGAAGCGTAGAAATCTCAGAACACGTCTCTTTTCCAAGTGGGATGAGTTTGCCAGGGACCTTCCAGGGGGCATTATTTTGGGGGAAATCATATCCCCCGCCCTGTAGCTTATGCTACTATGGCGACACTGGCGTGGGTGTGGCATCTCCCCCTTTCTTGTTTTTAAGACGCAATTTAAACAAATCTCGCTCTACAGTACGGATGGAGTGGAGCAGTAATTTAAAAAGACAAGGAAACAGGAGCACAACCAATAAAAATAATAAAATCAGGGCCCCTATCATCACTAAATAATGAATCCAATTTAAAGGATTTAAATTTTTAATTTTTGACTCTAAATCAGAAGCTAAGGAACTCAAACTTGCTTTATCCAAATGAGCCTTGCTAATAGCTGCTATATTTTTTGTAAACTATTTAAATCATGAGTTATATCCGTATCTTTTTAAACTCCTTGTAAGTGATTTTTTACCTTTTCCCATTGGCCAGAAGCATTGTACGGTAAAGGTGTAACACAAATATATGAGAAGGCAGCATGGCATCGAGTTTCCATCCTTGTCCTAATATTAACCATATCTTGTCCCAAGGCTAAAACTGCTTTTTCTAGCGCATTTATCTTGGATTTTAACTTTTTATCTATAATAAATTGTTTTAAAAGGGCTAAAGAGATATTTTTATTTATCTCATTAATAAAATCTGCTGTATGTATCTCTTGAACTAACGCTGTAGTAGCAATAGCAAAGGTGGTCAAAATTGCAATTAATGCTGAAATCCCTAATATAAGTGCTGCAACAAATTTCTTAGGCCTAATCAATTTACTTAGCTTTTTTAAAGTCTTTAAAGCAGTATTTTTATACCATTTTTCTTCCTGTAAATCAACAGGAAGCATAACATAAGCAGGTCTCTTAACTAAAATCATAACAGCAATATTCTTATCCAAACTAGAATCAATACAATTAGTAACCCTGTAAGCTATACAATGAATTTTATAAGAATTTTTAACATGAATTATATTAATTTGAGAAGTATATCCCATAAGAAGAGCAAAAGGATAAGCAACACATGCCCTGGTTGCCAAAGGCACAGAATTTTTTCTTTTAGACCTTTTTTGTAAAATCATATTGGCACTAGCTGCCAATCTAAACAACTCATGATGTGAAACTGTAGCATTGGTCTTAGGATCTCTAGAGACCCAAATAGGTTCCACATAACCAGGTGAAAACCATCTTTGTACTTTTTGTCCCAATCCTGGAGGGATATATCCATTGAACTTATCTGAATTATTTTTTAAATATTTAGTATAATCATAATTACCTGAAACAATTGAAAAATCCCAAACCTCCATATGGGTCCCTACAGGCACATATTTAGCTGTAGCCTGAGGGAAGCCACATTTTAACCATTTAGGGGCACCTGTAAGGCTACTTTTCCAAAATTGATCTTTATCTCTAAATTTTTTTGCACAAAGAGGGAGAGGCATAAAAGGAGCCTTTTTAAAAGTTACATTATAATTAAGGTACCCCAAAGTAGAAATTTGAAGCTCCCACATTAATTTTTTATCATTTTTTTTGTCTTTAACTGTTAAATCAGGAGCATCTGTAAGAAAAGTTTGATAATTTATAGGCAGACAACCATATGGTGGAGATCCTTTTAGGGCAATGCAAATGGGGAGCGAATCAGTTTTGCACTCAAAATTTAAATAAGCTGAGCTATTTATTCTTCCCTCATAATCCTGGAAACCTCCGAGAAGTTTAGTATCATTAGTTAGTACTTTTACATAATCTGGATCCATTCAACCCACAGGGTGTATAAGGGGTGGTTTTGGTACATAAGCCCAATAACTTTTACTTTGTACAACACTATTTTGACACATAAGTAATGACAATACAGCCAGAAATATAAATTTAGGGGTTTTAGGCTTTTGTTGAGCCTTTACCAATTTTTTTGCTTTTTTCATTAGGTGTTTTAGTTGTGTCCATGTTGTCATTTTTTTGGGCATTAACGAGAGTTTCTGCAGTTTTGCTTTTATTTTTTTTTTGTTTTGTTTTGTTTTTGTCTTTTTTGTTGCCGTCTCGATATTAGTTGGCTAGATGAGTCTATCTGGGATCCAGATGGGGGAGTCGGCATCCTGTGGAAACACACATGTATATCCCCTTCCAGAGGAAATTAGAGCATCCGGTCCCTTCCAGGATCCGGATAACAAATCCTTCCAGTATACTTGTGGAAGTTGTTCATTTTTAAGCCCAGACCAATGTTTTATAGCAGGAGTATTGCCCTGCTCATCAGTATTTAAATGGTTTAATACAAACAATGAATGGCTCAGCAAATGACCAGGCGAGAAATAAGTGTGAGCTTGTTTAAGTCTGATAATTTGATTTTTTAATGTTTGATGTGTTTTTTTTAAATAATTGCCTGTCCTCGGGGATTATATGATATACCTGTCACATGCTCTATGTTTTAGCTCTGTAAGAATACTGTAAGGGCTTTTGATGTATATGTTGGAGCATTATCAGTTTTTATTCTTTTTGGACATCCCATAGTTGTAAAGCATTGGATTAGATGTTGAATGACGTCCTTAACTGCCTCTCCTGTTCTTGCTGAGGCAAATATCATATGAGAATATGTGTCCACAGTAACATGGACATATGCTAATTTTCCAAACTCTGAAACATGAGTAACATCCATCTGCCATAGTGATAGAGCTTTAAGTCCTCTAGGATTAACCCCCATTTTTAATGGATGGTACACCTGAGGACAATCATCACAATTTTTTACAATTTGTCTTGCCTGTTTTTTTGTAATATGAAATAGCCTTTTAAGGGCTAATGCATTTTGGTGATGTAAAGCATGGCTTTCTTGAGCTTTTAATATATTTATTACTATTCCTCTTGTTAAGGCATCTGCCATATAGTTTCCTTGACTTAATGGACCAGGTAATTTTGAGTGCTCTCTAATGTGGCCTATAAAAAATTTTTTGTCCTATTTTTAATTAAAATGTGTAAATCCTGAAGCAAATGAATAATTTGAGAATGCCCCGACAAAAGAGCAGTTTCTATTACGGGAAAAAGGCTAGCTACATATCTTGAATCTGTATAAAGATTAAATTTTTTTGAGAAGGTTTGAAAAGCCAAAATAACTGCTTTAATCTCTGCCTTTTGAGCAGAAGTCTGTACATCTTGTCTTATTAGCGGTTTTCTGCCTGGGACATAAACTGTAAACCTTTCGTTAGAGGAACCATCTGTGAAAATGCAAAGAGCGCAATCTATAGGCTGTAAAGAACATTTTCTTGGAAAAATTACCTCTGTTTTTTTAAAAAATTTTATTAAGGGATGTCGGGGGTAATGATTTAATTTGTCCTGAATAGCCCTGCAACGCTATTTTCCAGTCTTTATCTTTTATTAATAATATATCTGTTTGTTTTTTATTATATGGAACAATTATATTATGTATTTTTTTTCAAATAATTTTTTGATCTCATTTTTCCTTTGCTTATAATTAAGGAACACATATATGGATAGGAAGCAAGCATTTTTGCTTGAGTATGGGGTAAATGCACCCATTCTAAAATTTTATTTTGCCATAAACATCCTGTAGGAGTATATGGTGTTTTGAAAATAATTAAATCCCATTTTTGATTATAAGCTATCTGTTTAACCTTTGTTTTATTTAATTGTTTTTCCACCAAAGCCAAGGCTTTAATAGCCTCAGAAGTCAAATTCCTGGGAGACTTTGGATTGGAGTCCCCCTGTAACAACTGAAACAAAGGACTCAGTTCTCCTGTGGTCAATTTTAAATAAGGCCTAACCCAATTAATATTGCCTAATAATTTTTGGAAGTCATTTAATGTTTGTAACTTATCCAGCCTGATAGATACCTTTTGAGAACTTATATAATCATCATAAATTAATTGACCCAAATAACTTAATGGCCTATTTTTTTGAACCTTATTTGGAGCTATAATTAAACCAAATTTAGTAAATTGCTCAATAGTATAAGCGAGAAGCTCTTGTATAACTTCCCTGGAGAAATGGGCCAACAATATATCATCCATATAATGAATGATATATGCATCTTTATATTTTTTTCTGACTTTCTTTAAAGTTTTATCTACAAACTTTTGACATAAAGTTGGACTATTTTTCATCCCTTGAGGTAAAACTTTTTAGTGATACCTCCTATATGGACGTTTTAAATTTACTGATGGAACACTAAAAGCAAATCTTTTACAATCTTTTGGATGTAACTTAATTGTGAAAAAACAATCCTGCAAATCTATTACTATTATCTCTCATCCCTTAGGGACTGCTATAGGAGAGGGGAGGCCAGGTTGTAATGCCCCCATATCAATCATTGTAGCATTAACAGCTCTAAGGTCTTGTAAAAGTCTTCATTTTCCTGATTTCTTTTTAATAACAAATATTGGAGTATTTTAAGGACTATTGCTCTCTTTTATATGTCCTTTATCTAGCTGTTCTTTTACCAATTGTTCTATAGCCTGTATTTTTTCTTTCGTTAGGGGCCACTGATTGAGCCATACAGGCTCTTTTGACTTTTAATCAATTTTATCTGTATAAAGTGAGCTCTCAGTGGCCCCTATGAAAAATGCTGATCGCTTAAATTATCTGAGGTAACCAATTTTATATTCATTTTTTGCATCATATCTCTGCCCCATAAAGAAAATGGCAAGGATGGTATAACATAGGGCTGAATCATTTCTGATTTTTTTTCTAGTTCCCACTTTAACATCTGAGAACTTTGAGCCACATTAGATGCCAACCCCAGCCCTAGTAAAGAGGAAGAAGTCCTTTCACAGGGCCAAGAGGAAGGCCAATCCTTCCCTGCTATATAAGTTTTATCTGCCCCTGTATCCATAAGGCCTTGCAGATTTTTTTTATTTATTTTAACTGTCATAAATGGTCTTTCACAACCTATGTCTTGCACCCAGGCCACGACATCAGAGGAGCCAAACTGACCTTGCTGTCTTTCCTGTTTTAATATTAAATTTGGTAAATTTAAATATGGCAACAACAACAATTGAGCTATTCTTTGTCCTTTATGTAGCTGTATAGTTTCCTTTAACGGCTTTACCATTATTTTTATTTCTCCTTGAAAATCTGAATCTATTACCCCAGGCAAAACCTCAAAATTTTTCTTGTAATTTGAACTTCGGCCAATAATTAACCCAACTGTGCCTTGAAGTAAAGTCCCTAAAACAGAGGTGGAGATTAGAGATACTCCATCCCATGATGAGAGGATTGTATCTTTATTTACTGAGAGATCCAGACCAGCACTTCCTGGAGTGGCCCTAGGCAAATCATGAATAGTAAATTCTGGAGCCTCAGGATTAAGTGAACCTTTTGATTCACAATTTTCTTCCTCTCTTTTTGCTTTGGGGCTGAGAGGTTGCCCCTCATTTAGTTTTTTGTCTCATTCTCTGACTTTTTCTCCTTTATTTTTGTCAGAGCAGTTCCATCCTTATGGAACTTGGATCTGCATTCGCTTTTCGAATGTCTCTCCTTCTCACATTGGGGACAGATACCAGGAGTAGGAACTTTCCTTGACCTCTCCTGTTTATCTTCTCCTCGACACATCTTTTGTATGTGCCCTGTCCTTCCACATTTAAAACATGTGGGTTTGGAGGAGTCTCTTTTCCCTCCTCCATAAGTTTTCTTAACATAGGCGCTATACGTCTGACCCTTTATAGCTGCAGCATATGCCATGCCTTGCACGACTGCTGGTGAGGCATCCACACAAGCTTTTACGTAATCTTGAATAGTCCCCGTCCCTTTCAGAGGCCTAATCAGATCCTGGCATAGGGAATTTGCATTTTCCCATGCTAACTGCTTTAATAGCATTTCTGTTCCTTTGGATGGAGGTAGCATCCTATTAATTGCTTCCTCAAGTCGAGACACAAAATCTTGATATGATTCCTCATTTGCCTGCTTAATTCCTGATAAAGTAGTTCCCTTGGTTCCAGGAGGTGGCAATTTTTCCATGCTTGGACAGCATTTAATGTAATTGCCTCCAAGATCTCTTTTGGTATTTTTACTTGAGATTGGGGAGTAGTATATTTTCCCATACCCAGCAGCATATCCAGCCCAGGTTTTGGCCCTTTTTTCTTTGTAAATTGGGTAACAGTAATTTTTGATCTATCCTCATAATCAGTTCTCTAGAGAACATAGTCTCCAGGACTCAGGGTAGCCTTTGCAGTCTGATGCCAGTCATGTGGGGTTAACCAATTACTTGCAACCATCTCCAACACCTGCAAAGTATAAGGAGCGGAGACCCCTAAAGTCTTCACTGCAGTTTGTAACTCTTTTAAAATTTTTAAAGAGAGAGGTTTTCAAATAGGTTCCTCATCATCTATTCCTTCCACTACTGGGAAGGTGAATGTTAGATCTCCTTTTCTTTTAGCTTCTTTTACCGCTCCCTGAAAACCAACAGGTGCCAGAGGTTTTCTCCTCCTGCTAACTTTATCCCTTCTTTGCTTTTTAGAGGCCAGAGCCACCAGAGGAGGGTCTTGATCATGAAAATGATCCCTTTCCTCAAAGGGCTCATATTTAGCTGCCTCATCCTCCAGATCATCACCATCAGAAGAATCATCATTTTTATTTTCACTAGACGAGGAGGAGGATTTATGTTTAATATAATCAAATTTTAAAGATGGCTTACTTTTTGTTCCATAAGATTTAGTGGGCTGATTAATAGGTTTCACCTCATTCGTCTGATCTAGAGACAGAGACGAGGTTTCATGAACCAGACCTTCAAAATCTGTTTCATCAGTTAATAATTCTCTCATTTGTAGCCAAAGAGGATAAGCATGATTGGGGAGTTCCCCTTCTCCATGTTCTTGTACATATTTTCTCATGTCTTCACCCACTCGTTTCCAATCAGCTAAGGTCAGGGAGCCTTCCGCCGGGAACCAAGAGCTGACCTTTTTAATAAAATCAAGAAAGTCCTTTAAGACTTTTTCTGAAACTCTAAAGCCTCGACTTGCTAACATATGCTTTGAAACCGAAAGGAACATTTTTTCTTGCTTTGATTCGGACTGCCCCATGTTTGATTACTCGTCTATAACTGACCTCCTTGTCAGCGGACCTGCAATATCCTGACGAGAGCCTTACCGTGCCTTGATAAAAGAAAAGAAAGAGAAGAGAAAGTTACCTGTCCCAGGTCCCTGTTCGGGCGCCACCTGCCACGGACCGGCCCAGTCGGGCTCCCGTCGTCCGCGGGAGAACAAGGCTTTAGACAGGAAGACACGGTTTTGGCGAAGAATTGACAGACAGAGACACCTTGATGGTTTTGACTCTGTTGTAACTTTACTGAAATCAAGCTAGTATTTTTATAATGATTTTACAAAAGGCACCTTAAAATTGGCATACTTCCCAGAACATTTAGACTTTTACCAAGAATATAAAGTTTACATTTTAACTCAAAATGCAATCAAACATAAAGCAGTACCCACAAATAATCTCGGCCTAAAAACTTTTTGATCAAAGTAAACAAAGGAAAAGAAACCTCAAATATAGTTTTATTATTGTTAACCAATGAAGAGGAAAGTCAGGAGCTAAGTCAGATGTCTGCCAAAGTCGTTCTCTATATCAAAATTTAACTACACCTTTGTTAACCCTCCTCCCATATGTCCTGCCCAAGATTTATGATCTTCTCTAGGAACAAGGCACTGAAGGGAGGGGGAAACTCCCGCCAGCTGCACCTCTCATGCTATTATTTCTTAAGAAGGAGCCTATTATTATTTTACTATTTTTAATGCCTATTAATACTAAATCTAATTTATTACTTTTCTTAAACTTATTTTTATTAAAGCCTTTAACAATCTACTACTAATAATTTTTTTTATAAAGTTAGTTGTGCTGTTTTAGGTGTCACAGGGAAAGATCAAAGAATTCATTATTCCAGCCCCAGAGCCACAACTGAAGAAGCGTAGAAATCTCAGAACACGTCTCTTTTCCAAGTGGGATGAGTTTGCCAGGGACCTTCCAGGGGGCATTATTTTTGGGGAAATCATATCCCCCGCCCTGTAGCTTATGCTACTATGGCAACACTATGGCATGGGTGTGGCATAAAACAAAACAAAACAAATCAAATAAACAGTCACAAAACCAAAGCTTGTTTGTTTTTTATTTCTCATTCACTTATTTAATTTTAAAACATAGCTAGCTCTCTGTCTCTCAGAGACATACAGAGAGAGAGAGAGAGAGGAGAGAGAGAGAGAGAGAGAGAGACAGAGAGAGACAGAGAGATGATATGGAGAGTTTGTCTCAAATAAATAAATAACTAGATAATAAATAGCCGAACAAATAATAAATGGATAAATAGATAGATAAATAAATCAATTTGGCGGCTGGAGGATTGGCTTAGTGGTTAAGAGCACATGGTCTGGTCTCCTCAAGATCCCACACTCAACTCAGAACACACACATGGCAGCTCAGGACCTTCAGTTCGAGATCTTCTGAAACCCTCATACAGACACACATGAAATAAAAACCAATAAGTAAACAAACTCAGAAAGAACTAGAGAAGATTCCAAGGGGTGAGAAAAACTGTGCCGAGGTATCTACTTGGTATGAAAGACAGCCAATACAGAGAGACATCGTCTCAAAAAACTTGTGTCAACAAAACACAAGAAATAAAATTAAAACATAGGCCGGGCATGGTGAAGCATGACTGTCATCCCAGGTCTCGAGGAGTCAGAGAGAGGCAAGTGGATCTCTCTGAGTTCCAGGCCAGCCTGGTCTACAAAACCAAGGCTACCAAGGCTGGAAACAAACAAACAAAACAAAAACAGAAACAAACCAAAGGAACAAATAAATAAATGGGTGGATGGATAAATAAATAAAGCAAGCAAACACACACACACACACACAAAACACAATGAATTAGAGTCTGTGCTGGTGGTGGCAGTACAGGCCTGCACATTACCTATCTCTCTGAATAAATTCTAACTCTAAAAGGGAAACTTACACACTGGGGCTGTAAGGATACTGGCAAGAAGCCAGGCAGATGAGGGCAAAACAAACACACACACAACATGAATAATACAGTCAAAATCAACCAAGGAATGAGGGAGGGGGCTACGGCTGGGATACAAAGTAAATAACCTGTGAATAACATTAAAAAAATAAACAATAATATTAAAAAACAAAAAACAAAAACAACAACAACCAAGGAAGAACAATTCAGCAACAAGCTAGAGGGAGAGACAAGAAGGCTCACAGCAAACTGGTTCAGCACCATTGCACAGACCCAGGTCTTGGGATTGGGGTCAGGAAAAAAAACCAAAACCAAAAAACAAAACAAAAAAAAAAGCAGAAGCAGGCTTTTCCTTGTTTCAAGGCCAAACTGGTCTCCAGAGCAGTGGCAGGACAGCCACTACATGCAAACTAAAACCCAAACAAGAAAAAAAAAAGAAAAATAGAAATAATTGAAATGTGGACTCAAAGATTGAACAGGAACAATGCCTATGACGGAAAGACTATGTATTTAGTTAGTTTTATTTATTCTATATTTATTTTTTAACGCATATCCTAAACCCAGCACAACCATAACCCTAACCCTTACCCTAGCACAACCCTAACCCTAAACCTAACCTTTTACCTTATACCTAAATCTAACCCTAAAGGTAACACTAACCCTATCACAACACTATCCCAACCATAACCTTAAACCTAGAACAACCTTAACTCTAACCTAACATAACCCTAAAGCTAACCTTAACCCTAACCATAGCACAACCCTAACCCTAACCATAACGATAGCCCTAAAACCAGCAAAACTGTGAACCGTATCAGAACACTAACCCTAACATTAACCCTAACCTTAACCCTAACCCTACCTGTAACCCTATACGTAACCTACCCTTACCTCTACCCCTACCCCTGAACCTGACCCTGACCCTGAACCTGACCCGAACACTGAACATGACCCTAACCATTAACCCTGACACTGACCCTGATCCTGACCCTAACCCTAAACCTACCACTGACCCTGATCTTAACCGTAACTGTAAACTAACCCTGACAAGGACTAACCCCTAAACCTGACCCTGACCCTCACCTTGGCCCTAAGCCCTAACCCTAACCCTAACCCTAACCCTAACCCTAACCCTAAACCTTACCTTAGCACAAAGCTAACCCAAACCCTAACCTTGAACATAGCACAAACCTAACCCTAAACCTAGCACAACACTAACCCAAACCCTAATCCTAGAACAAACGCAACCCTTAAACATACCAACCATAACCCTAAAGCTATCACAACATTAACACTAATCCTATCCGTAACCCAACCTAAACCCAACCTTACCACAACCCAAAGATGACCCCTAACTCTAACCCTAGCACAAACATAATCCTAACACTAAGCTTAACTCTAACTCTAACACAACCCTATCCATAACACTAACAGTAGCACAATCCAAACCCTAATACTGAATCTAGCACAACCCTAACCCTAAACCTAACACTAACCCTAGCCCAACCCTAACCTTAACACTAACAATAACCTTAACCCTAATCCTAAACTTTACCTTAAACCTAACCATAGCACAATCCTAACTCTAATACTAACCCGAAATGTAGCACGACCCTAACCATAATGCTATCCCTGAACAGAGAACAAACCTAAATTTAGCCCCAGCATTAACCTAACACTAAACCTAATCCTAACCCTGACCCTAGCACAACCCTAACCCTAAACCTAGTATGATCCTAACCCCAACTATAAAAGAACACTAACCCTAACCTTAGCACAACTTGAAGAATAAACCCTAACCCTAACCATAGCATAACCCTAAACTAGCACATTAATCCTAACCCTAATCCTAACTCGAGCACAACCCTAACCCTAACCGTTAACCAAACCCTAACACCTAAATCTATCGCTAACACTTGCACAACCCTAAAACTAAACCTTACCCTAGCACAAAATTAACCATAACCATACTCTTAAATCTAACCCTAGCACAACCCTAACCCTGCCCCTAGCAAAATCCTAATCCTAACGCTAGTACAACCCTAACGTTGACACTGACCCTAGCCCTAATATTAAACCCAGCACAACAATAACCCTAACACTAACCCTAAGTTTAACCCTAGCACAACCCTAATCCTAACTCTAATTCTAGCACAACCCTAAGCCTAACCCTAACCTTAATCCTAACCCAAGCAAAACCCTAACCCTAACCTGTACCCCAGTACAACCCTAACCCTAAAACTACCAAAACCCCAAACCTAACCCTAAACCAATCCCTCACCCTCATCCCTGCATAATCCTAAGAATAACCCTAACCCTAACAGAACCCAAACCCTAATCCTAACAGCTGCATCGGTGAGTGTGAGGGGCGCCCCCCCTCCAGCTCCAGCTGGTCATTAAAAAGACCCTACTTCGCCTGCATTATCGGAATCGGCTCCTCGGTGGTCTTTGGGGTGGGTCGTCAAGACAATACGAGATGTGACCTCGACCAGTCTGTTGCCTCTAGTAAGCTGGAGGGCATATCAGAAAAGAAAATTCCTAAAAACAATCATTCTTACAGTCTCCATTTAAGGAGACTATGTTTCTCCTTTATCTTTCTATTTTTTTTAATAATTTATTTAATTTTTATTTTATGTGCATTAGGGTGAGGGTGTCAGATGCCCTGGAACTGGCATTACAGACAGTTGTGAGCTGCCATGTGGGTGCTGGGAATTGAACCTGGATCCTTTGGAAGAGCAGGCAGTGCTCCTAACCACTGGGCCATCTCTCCAGCCCCCTCTTTATCTTTCATTAATATATATATATATATATATATATATATATATACATATATGTGTGTGTGTGTAACAAGTCTTGTTTTGCTCCAGTCACGCCTTGTTAATACTACTACAGAAGACTAAAATAATACATAATTTCTTCCTGTTCATATATATAAGCACTAAATAGCAAACTGAAAACTCAGACCAGGGAATTAAGTAGGCTAATTGAAAATCTTCACCTTCCCCTCATTCCTCCAAGTCCAGTCAGTCCCCCAGTCTCATCCCTAGCTCTGTATCTGATGTTCTGCTGAGGCCTTTCTAGTCTCTTTCTCTCTCTCTCTCTCTCACTCACTCTCACTCTCTCTCTCTCTCTCTGTCTCATTTTACCTGGTTTTTACACCCAGTTTTCTACCAGAAGACACACAACCTCTACACGCTCCTAAAAGCCAGAGAGAAAACAGAAAACAAAGATCAAACGACAAAGATAAAACCAGATATCAGCTATCAGCACCACCTAGAATTACAGTCTTCCCAATCCCAGATGCCTACACCACCAATGCCAGCCAGGGCAATATGTCTCCGCTAGAGCCCATCAACAGCGAAGCACAAGAAGAAAGACCTTCCTTAAAATAGCCTTTACAAATATGATAGAGGTCCTTCCTAAAAGAGAACATTAAGAGAGCCTTTCAAGAAATCTGTGAAACCACAGACTGTGGAGGGAAATGAATCAAACACCTGAAAAATAAAACAGAGTAGATAAAGAGAACCTAAACCGAGGGAATTTCTGAAAGTGGGAAAACAAAACAAAAGGGTAGGGGACTCAAATAGAAACTTCAGAGGCAAACCTGGCTAACAGAATACAACAGATGGAATTAGAGAATCTCAGGCATTGAAGGTATATCAAAGAAAGAATAGATACATTGCTCAAAGAAAATGTTAAAGAAGAAAGAAAGAAACAAGGAAACAAATAGAAAATCCAGTTATGAAACAGCCAATAAATCAAGGATATTGAAAAAATACAAAAATATTTTCAAAAACAGATAAATTATAGAAGAGAATGTCCTTAACCTACAGAAGAGGCTTGTCAAAGCAAAAGAAGCACACAGAATACCAAATAGACTAGACCAGAAAAGAAAATTCCCTTGGCGTTGTACTAGCCAAAACAGTAAACCTACAGAAGCCAAGAAAGCGTATTAAAAGCTGCAAGGGGAAAAGACAGATCAACCTATAAAGGGTAGACCTAGCGGAACTGCAAAAGCTCTAAAGGCCATAAGAGCCTGGACAAACTCTAAGCTATCACAGATGCGGGGCCGGAGAGATGGCTCAGCTCTTCCAAAGGTCATGAGTTCAACTCCCAGCGAACGACCACATGGTGGCTCACAACCACCTATAAGGTGAACCGATTCCCTCTTCTGGCAGATGTAAATGCAGATACAACACTCGTATACATAAAATAAATCAATCTTTTAAAAATTAAAAAAAAAAAGGTGTCACGGGTGCTAGCAGCCTAGAGTACTAAACTCGATGAAACTCGCAATCGCTAGAGATGGAGAAGATGAAGTGGTCCACGCACACGATCATTAAACGCAGAAAGACGACTCGACGAAAAGGAAAGGGAAAAACTTTTGGGTTAACGTTTCATCTTTCAGGGCCTGGAGAGATGGCTCCTGGAGAGGGAAAAACTTTTGGGTTAACGTTTCATCTTTCAGGGCCTGGAGAGATGGCTCCTGGAGAGCGCTGTCGGCTCCTCCGAACGGACCCCGGTTCAATTCCCAGGACCCACATGGCAGCTCACAAGTGCCTGTAACGCCAGTTCCAAGGGATCTGGCACCCTCACACTAACGCACATAAAATACGAATTAAATCAATTAAAAAAGAAAAGAACAAAACAAAACACACAGCCATGCATGTATCAAGGAAACCCTGTGTGAAGAGGAAAAGAAACTCCCCCACCAAAAAAAAAAAAAAAAAAAAAAAAAAAAAAAAAAAAAAAAAAACAGAAAAAAAACCCAAACCCCCCACAAAAAATCCAAAGCTTCTTTGTTTTTAGTTTTTTTATTATCTTATTGTCCATTCAATTTAATTTTAAAATATAGTTCTCTGACTCTCTGTCTCTCTCTCTCTTTGTCTGTCTGTCTCTGTGTCTCTCACAGACACACATACACAGAGAAACAGATAGAGAGAAACAGAGAGAGACAGAGAGATTGAGATTAAGAGAGAGAAAGAGAGAGAGAGAGAGAGGACACGAACACTTTCCAAACATTTGTTTAATAAATATTCACGCATCGATAACCTCGTTAGCATCCGGAGAGTCGTAAGAACATCTCTTGTTGAAAGCACCGTGAATGCTAAAGAATGTGTCTTTTCGTCTTTTCTAAGTGCGTTAACATTTCTGCGAGAAACGATCAACTCCAAGAAGACACCTAACTTTTCTTTAAGGTGTTTTCACACACACACACACACACACACACACACACACACATCTTTGAACATGTCAGTACACTATTGTACAGCTGCTCCCGAACGCACTTTCCAAACATTTGTTATATTATCACTTATAGAAACCAAAGCACGTGGGATATGGTGGCAATGTTACTCCTGGCCACGGTGGGTGGTTTTTTTCTAGCAATGAATCACGCTGAATGTCGGCAGAAAGCGAAGAAAGCCTTTTAACCAAAGCTCAGTATGCACACAAAACACTTGTTTGGGGTGTCCGGATACCTCAGTGAACTTGTTAGGTGTCTTGCATGGATGAAATCACTCACTCCTGGGTGAAAGCAGAGTGAATACAGCCCCGTATCAGGATGAAAAGGAAAGAGAATAACAAAGAGAGCTCCACGCCATTCACTCCTCATGATTCGTTTATTTTATTCATGCACTTACTCGGTTACTTAGTTACTTAGTTTTTTTGAAACAAGGTTTCCCAAGAAAGGATACCATCTGCAAAGCAGGCTTAAAACCCAGGGATCTGCCTGCCTCTGCCTTCAGGGTGCTGGGCCTAAAGGAATGCACCACCACACCCAGCTTCTCTTCCTTGTATTTCTCTAATTCCAGGAAGGCATCTTTTTCTTCTTCTTCTGGTTTATACTCTTCATCGTATATTTAGTTCAATTTACAAAAGTCTCTCTCTCTCTCTCTCTCTCCTCTGTGGTGTGTGTTTGAGAGAGAGAGAGACAGAGAGAGAGAGGGGATCTCTGTGTGTGATGTGTGTCTTTCTTTCCCTTCTCTCCCCCCACCCTTGCTTCACTGCCTAGAATAAAAAAAAAACAAACAAAGAGCTTGAAAACAAACAACAGCAACAACAAAAGCAGAAGCAGGCCTTATCTTTGTTTCAGGGCCAGACTGGTCTCCAGAACCAGTGGCAGGACAGCCACACCTGTTACAAAGAAACCCTATCTAGAGAGAGAGAGAGAGAGAGAGAGAGAGAGAGAGAGAAGCTTGATTTGCTTTTAATTTCTCGTTACCTTGTTTAATCTTAAAATATAGCTAACTCTCTGTCTCTCACAGACAGAGAAAGCAGAAAAGTGCTATATCTAGCTTAGTAGAGAAGAGCGCATGAATGTGTTTTCAAGGTAAGAACAGAAAGTCAAAGCACAGCGTTTCGAACAAAGTCCAGGAAAGTATGTAACAGTGTTTCTGAGCTATGCTGAGAAGAAACAGAAAAGTGATCTATCTATCTATCTGGCATAGTACAGAAGAACACATAAAACGTCTCTCCAAGGTAAGAACGGAAAGGCATAGCACAGCGTGGCGAACTAAGTATAGGAAAATATGTAACAGTGTTTCTGAACTCAGTTGAGAAGAAAACAGAAAAGTGATACGTCTAGAATGTGAACCGATTCTACACTCGTATACCTAAAGTAAATAAATCTTTAAAAAAATTAAAAAATAAAAAGATATCACAGGTGCTAGCAGCCTAGAGTACTAAACTCAATGTCAATCGCTAGAGATGGAGAAGATAAAGGTGTCCATTACACAGAAAGATGACACGATGAAAAAAGAAAGGGAAAAAATAACTCTTGGGACCACATGGTGGCTCACAACCATCTATCAGGTGAACCGATTCCCTCTTCTGGCAGATGTAAATGCAGATACAATACTCGTATACATAAAATAAATCAATCTTTTAAAAATCAAAAAATAAAAAATAAAAAAAGGTATCACTAAACTCGATGAAACTTGCAATCGCTAGAGATGGAGAAGATGAAGTGGTCCAGGCACACGATCACTTAAACGCAGAAAGACGACCCGACGAAAAGGAAAGGGAAAAACTTTTGGGTTAACGTTTCATCTTTCAGGGCCTGGAGAGATGACTCCGTGCTTAAGAGCGCTGTCTGTCGGCTCTTCCAAACGGACCCGGGTTCACTTCCCAGGACCCACATGGCAGCTCACAAGTGCCTGTAACGCCAGTTCCAAGGGATCTGACACCTTCACACCAACGCACATAAAATACGAATTAAATAAATTTAAAACAAACAAACAAACAAAACACACAGCCATGCATGTATCAAGGAAACCCTGTGGAAGAGAAAGAGAAACCCCCCACCCAAAAAAAACACAAACAAAACCAAAGAAAACAAAAACCGAAGCTACTTGTTATCTTATTGTCCATTCAATTTAATTTTAAAATATAGTTCTCTGACTCTCTGTCTCTGTCTCTGTGTGTGTGTGTGTGTGTGTGTGTGCGCGCGCGCGTGTCTCTGCATTTGTGCTCTGCATTGGTGCTCGGCATTTGGAGGTTCAAAAATCGTTCCCTAAGATTTTCACTAAGAAGCATGTTTGTCTCTCTGCCTAACCTTGATAACGCAGACTCTTAGTCCAGGTAAAGCAGACTGTCCTCACATTCAACTCATCATCTCTGGGAAAATCTGAAAGGATGCAGCCGGGCGCGGTGACAGAGCGATGCCAGGTGGATCAGGAGTTCGAGGACCAAGAAGCAGCATGTTAAGAGGTAGATGGTCAGCGAATGCGAATGTAAATATCTACCAGCAGTGGATGTACTCGTTGTTAGAACTGCAATCCAAGTATCAGCAATCCAGCAGCTAGCCTGCAAAGGCCAAGCAGGCCCGGCTCGAGTCTCCAAAGGAGCCCAAGTCCTAGGTAGCAGTTCAAACTGCCCTGAGCAGGGAACCACGAGCCTGGCTAGGGGTCCACGACCCAGCAGCGGCCACGATGGGGCCTGGGGGGGGGGGTCGGCGGAGCGGGTGCTTCTTCCCTGCCTGGCTGCCTGCCTGCCGGGGGCAGTGCGGGTAGCGCCTCAGAGGATGGCCAGGGGACAGAGGCCAGGCAGGGTGAGTGAGCTTTGAGCGAGTGGCCAGCGCGGGCAGCGCAACTCGTCCGAGGTCACCTGACTCACACAGCAGCAGCCAGCTTTGGGCCACAGCAGAGCACCCAGCCCGCGCAGCTAGCGCCGGCGGGAAGGAGACGGGAGCAAAAGTAAACTTTTCCGAACTCCAAATCGTTCCATAAGATTTTCTACGTCGGCGCCACTGACAAACAAGCACAGTTACCCAGCCTCGCTAGCTAAACAATCTATTGCCAGAGACCAGCCATTTCCAGCACAGCACCTAGGGAAAGACCAAAACCCGAAACAAGCAAAGACAAAATTCCAGCACTTGAGAGGCAGAGGCAGGCGAATCTCTTAGTGTGTTCCCAGCCTGGCCCATAGTTTCATCCGTATGCTCATGATGAGTTGAAAACAGAAGTTTATAATCTTGCAGGGCTGGGGAGAGAGAGAGGGAAAGAGGAGTATAGTCTAAATTGGCTAAATTCCTAAATTTGCTCAGCTGTTGACCACATGGCATCTTTGAAAACACAAATTAAACAAACACACACACACACACACACGCACACACACACACACAGCCATGCTTGCTTCAGAGAAACAGAGAAAAGAAAAAAAAAAACTTCTTTGTTTTTACTTTCTGGTGACATAGTTTTCCCTTCAACTTAATTTTAAAATACAGTTCTCTGACACACTCTCTGTCTCTCTGTCACACTCTCTATCTTTCTGTGTGTACACAGACACACAGAGAGATAGAGAGAGAGAGAAGTGTAGTCTAGTCTATACTAGAATTGACCTCTCCCGAAATTAAATAAATTTATGAATACAAATACATACAAATAAATACACATTTTAAATAAATACAAATTAAATAAAATTTAAAAACCACACAGCCATTCACATATCAAAGAAACCCTGTGGAAGAGAAAAATAAACACCCCCCCAAAAATACAAACAAAACCAAACAAAACAAAAACCGAAGCTTCTTGTTATCTTATTGTCCATTCAATTTAATTTTAAAATATAGATCTCTGACTCTCTGTCTCTGTGGGTGTCTCTCTCTCTATCTCTCCCTCTCTCTCTGTGTGTGTGTGTGTGTGTGTCTGTGTCTCTCACAGACACACGTACACAGAGAGACGGAGAGAGAGAAACAGAGAGAGAGAGAGAGAGAGAGAGAGAGGACATGAACTCCAGGGCTGGGGAAAGAGAGATAGAGAAGTATAATCTAAATTTGCTAAATTTCTAAATTTGCTCAGCTGTTGACCACAAGGAGTCTTTGCAGAGAAACGGTGAACGCTTTTATATCTCAACGTGACTGCACCTTCCAAACATCCATTTAGTAAATAGTCATACATCAATAACCTCGTTAGCGTCCGGAGAGTCAAGTCGTAAGAACATCTCTTGTTAAAAGCACCATGAATGGTACAGAACATGTACTTCTGTCTGCCTAAGCTTGTTAAAGCAGTTGACCGAACGTTGTCTCTGGGAGAAACAATCAACTCCAAGAAGACACCTAACTTTTCTTTAAGGTGTTTTCACACACGCACATCTTTGAACATGTCGGGACACTAATGTACAGCTGCTCCTGAACACACTTTTCAAACATTTGCTTTATCACTTCTAGAAACAAAAGCACGTGGGATATGGTGGTAATGTTACTTCTGGCCACATTGGGTGGTTTTCTAGCAATGAAATCATGTCGAATGTCGGCAGAAAGCAAAGCTCAGTATGCACATGCGCACACACACACACACACACAAAAAAAAAAAAAACACTTGTTTATGGTGTCCAGATACATTAGTTTCATTCCTCAGAATGGTAACATGAAAGAGAATAACAAAGAGAGCGCCATGACATTCACTCCTCATGATTTGTTTATTTTATTTATGTACTTAATTAGTTACTTAGGTTTTGTTTTTTTTGGCTTTTTTTTTTTGGTTATTTGAAACAAGGTTTCCCTTGAAAGGATACCATCTGCAAAGCAGGCTTAAACCCAGGGATCTGCCTGCCTCTGCCTTCAGGGTGCTGGGCCTAAAGGAATGTACCACCACACCCAGCTTGTCTTCCTTGTATTTCTCTAATTCCAGGAATCAGGCATTTTGTTTTTCTTCTTCTGGTTTATAATCTTAAACGTATATTTAGTTCAATTTACAAAAATATCTCTCTCTCTCTCTCTCATGTGTGTGTTTTAGAGAGAGAGAGAGGATCTCTGTGTGTGATGTGTGTCTTTCTATCTCTTCTACCCCCCAACCCTTGCTTCACTGCCTAGAAGAAAACAAACAAGCAAACAAAAAGCATGAAAACAAAACAGCAGAAGCATGCCTTCTCTTTGTTTCAAGGCCAGACTGGTCTCCAGAGTGAGTGGCAGGGCAGCCACCCATATCTGGAGAGAAAAAAAAAATAAACTAAAACAAAACAAAACAAAACAAAACAAAACAAAACAAACAAACAAACAAACAAAAAACCCAAAACGTGTTCGTTTTTAATTTCTCGTTCCCTTATTTAATTTTAAAATATAGCTAGCTCTCTGTCTCTCACAGACATACAGAGAGAGAGAGAGAGAGATGATGTAGAGAGTTTGTCTCAAATAAATAAATAACTAGATAATAAATAACCGAACAAATAATAAACAAACAAACAAACAAATTCAGGGGCTGGAGAAGTGGCTCAGTGGTTAAGAGCACACGGTCTGCTCTTCTCAAGGTCCCACACTCAACTCCCAGTCCCTACATGGCAGCTCAGGACCTTCAGTTCCAGGTCTTCTGACACCCTCACATCAACGCACATGAAATAAAGACCAATAAGTAAAAGAAAACTCAGAAAGAACTAGAGAAGTCTCCAAGGGGTGAGAAAAACTGTGCCAAGGCATCTACTCGGTATGAAAGACAGCCAATACAGAGAGACATTGTCTCAAAAAACTTGTGTCAACCAAACAAGAAATGAAATTAAAACATAGGCCGGGCATGGTAGCGCATGACTGTCATCCCGGGACTCGGGGAGTCAGAGAGAGGCAAGTGGATCTCTCTGAGTTCCAGGTCAGCCTGGTGTACCAAACCAAGGCTACCAAGGCTGGAAACAAACAAACAAACAAACAAACAAAACAAAAGCAGAAAAAAACCAAAACAACCAGTAAACAAAACAATGGATGAATGGATAAATAAACAAAACAAACAAACAAACACACACACACAAAACACATTGAATTAGAGTCTGTGCTGGTGGTGGCAGTACAGGCCTGCACATTACTTATCTCTCCGAACAAATTCTAACTCTAAATGTGAAACTTACAAACTGGGGCTGTAAGGATACTGGCAGGAAGACAGGCAGGTTGGCAGGCAAAACAAAAACACACACAATATAAATAATACAGTCAAAATCAACCAAGAAATGAGGGCGGGGGGCTACGGCTGGGATACAAATTAAATAACCTCTGATTAATATTTAAAAAACATAATAATAATATTAAAAAAAACCAACCAAGCAAGAACAATTCATCAACAAGCTAGAGGGATAGACAAGAAGGCTGACAGCCAACTGGTTCGGCACCATTGCACAGACCCAGGACTTGGGATCAGGGTCAGGAGAAAAAACAAAAAACAGAAAAAAAAGAAAAAGCAGAAGCAGGCTTTCTCTCTGTTTCAAGGTCAAACTGGTCTCCAGAGCTAGTGGCAGGATAGCCACTGCATGCAAAACAAAAACCCAAACCAGAAAGAAAAGGAAAGGAAAAAGAAGAGGAAGAGTCCAGTCTGGTCTCCGGAGTGAGTTCCAGCACTACACAGGGACACCATTTACTGCAAAGGAAAAGAAAACCAAACAAAACAGACTTCCAGCACTTGGGGCCTCAGATGCCAGTCAACCAACCTCCTCCGGGTCTGAGCCCATCCTAGTCTCCAGAGTGAGTTCCAGACAACCCTATCTGAAGAGAAAAAGAAAACCTGAAAACCAAAAACAAAACAAGCTTGTTCGTTTTTAATTCGTTACCTTCTTTAATTTTAAAATATAGCTCTCTGTCTCTGTTTCTCTCTCTGTGTCTGTCTGTCTGTCTCTCTGTCTCTCACAGACATTCAGAGAAAGAGAGAGAGAGAGAGAGAGATTATGAAGACAGAGCTTATCTCAAATAAATAAAAAACTAGATAATAAATAACTGAACAAGTAATAAATAAATAAATTTGGGGGCTCAGTGTTGAGAGCACACACACCTAAAATAAAAAAGAACTAGAGATATCTTCAAGGCATGAGAAAAACTGTGCTAAGGCATCTACTCGGTATGAAAAACAGCCAATACAGAGAGACATCGTCTCAAAATCTTGTGTCAACCAAACAAGAAATAAAAATAAAACGTAGGCCGGGCATGCATGGTAGTGCAAGCAAGCAAACAAACAAACAAACTGAAAAACATATCGTCACGACAGGGCAAACCTAAGTCTGTAATGAACTGATGAATCATTCATGTTAATTTTAATTTTTATTATTTGTTAATAATTAAAACATAAAATGAAAAATACAATTGATTGTGCTGGAACAACAACAACTAAGTACATGTAAAAAATAAAAAGTATCTCTGACATATGTTGAGAAGAGAACAGAAAAGTGATATATCTGGCATAATACAGAACAACACATAAACGTATCTCCAAAGTAAGAAATAGTAAGAAAAAAAGTTGCACGGGAATGGGTGTCACCTCCATTTTTAATTTTCTCCCTTAGCCCCTGCACCCAGAGGACTTGTCTCCATTGCACCTGGTGGGGTAAGGGAGTAATCTAAAGCTCTTAATCGCTTACTCCCCAAAGAAGGAGTTCACTTGATCGAGCTTAGGGCTCTCTTGTGCCACGCTTACAAGGCTTTAAGGCAGTTTTCATTTATTGAAACAAAAGGGGGATGTGGAGAGCTGAGACTCAGACACCACTAGATGGCGCTGACATTCCGCCCTCAAAACTGTAAACAACCTCCAGAATGCATGTGCGGGTTGCTTAAGCACGCTAAGCATGCCAAGCCCGAGTCATCAGACATGATAAAGAGTGACCAGCCAATCAGGGTATTGACACGTCACTAAGGTGCAACCAGGGCTTATATAAACAGTGCCACATCGGGGCTCCCTCTCTCCTCCTTTCATCGCTTAACTGTAATAAAAGGCCTGTTGCAGAAGGGTCCTTGTGTCCGCATGAGTTCTTGCTGGCGAGATGATCACGCGGCTTCCAACAGGTCTCCAGAGCGAGTGGCAGGACAGCCACTACATGCAAACTAAAAACCAAACCAGAAAAAAAAAGAAAAATAAAAATAAATGAAATGTGGACTCACAGATTGTGCAGGAACAACGCCTATGAAGGAAAGACTATGTATTTAGTTAGTTTTATTTATTCTATATTTATTCTTTATCGTATATCCTAAACCCAGCACAACCATAACCCTAACCTTACCCTAGCACAACCCTAACCCTAAACCTAACCCTTTACCTTATACCTAAATCTAACTTTAAAGGTAACACTAACCCTATCACAACACTAACCCAACCAAAACCTTACACCTAGAACAACCTTAACTCTAACCCTAACATAACCCTAAAGCTAACCTTAACCTTAACCATAGCACAACCCTAACCCTAACCATAACCATAGCCCTAAAACCAGCAAAACCATGAACCGCAGCAGAACACTTACCCTAACATTAACCCTAACCCTAACCCTAACCCTAAACCTTACCTTAGCACAAAGCTAACCCAAACCCTAACCTTGAACATAGCACAACCCTAACCCTAACCCTAAACCTAGCACAACACTAACCCAAACCCTAATCCTAGGATAAACGCAACCCTTAAACATACCAACCATAACCCTAAAGCTATCACAACATTAACACTAATCCTATCCGTAACCCAACCTAAACCCAACCTTACCACAACCCAAAGATGAACCCTAACTCTAACCCTAGCACAAACATAATCCTAACACTAAGCTTAACTCTAACTCTAACACAACCCTATCCATAACACTAACAGTAGCACAATCCAAACGCTAATACTGAATCTAGCACAACCCTAACCCTAAACCTAACACTAACCCTAGCCCAACCCTAACCTTAACACTAACAATAACCTTAACCCTAATCCTAAACTTTACCTTAAACCTAACCATAGCACAATCCTAACTCTAATACTAACCCGAAATGTAGCACGACCCTAACCATAATGCTATCCCTGAACAGAGAACAAACCTAAATTTAGCCCCAGCATTAACCTAACACTAAACCTAATCCTAACCCTGACCCTAGCACAACCCTAACCCTAAACCTAGTATGATCCTAACCCCAACTATAAAAGAACACTAACCCTAACCTTAGCACAACTTGAAGAATAAACCCTAACCCTAACCATAGCATAACCCTAAACTAGCACATTAATCCTAACCCTAATCCTAACTCGAGCACAACCCTAACCCTAACGGTTAACCAAACCCTAACACCTAAATCTATCGCTAACACTTGCACAACCCTAAAACTAAACCTAACCCTAGCATAACCCTAAAACTAACCCTAACCCTAGCACAAAACTAACCCTAACCATAATCTTAAATCTAACCTTAGCACAACCCTAACCCTGCCCCTAGCTAAATCCTAATCCTAACGCTAGTACAACCCTAAGGTTGACACTGACCCTAGCCCTAATATTAAACCCAGCACAACCATAACCCTAACACTAACCCTAAGTTTAACCCTAGCACAACCCTCATCCTAACTCTAATTCTAACACAACCCTAAGCCTAACCCTAACCTTAATCCTAACCCAAGCAAAACCCTAACCCTAAAACTACCAAAACCCCAAACCTAACCCTAAACCAATCCCTCACCCTCATCCCTGCATAAACCTAAGAATAACCCTAACCCTAAAAGAACCCAAACCCTAATCCTAACAGTAGCACATCAATAATCCTAACCCAATCACAACCCTGACCATAACTCTAAACCTAGCAAAACCATAACAATAACATTGTCACTAACACCAGCACAAGCTAATATTACAACCTAATCCTATGCCTACCATTATCACAACCTTGACCATAACTCTAACCCTAGCAAAACCCTAAGTATAACACTATCCCTAAACCTACCACAACCCTAATATTAAAACCTAACCCTATGCCTAACACTAACACTAGCACAACCTTAATACTAGGCACAACCTTAAGACTAACCCTAACTGACAACCTACTCCTAACACAACCCTAAACATAACCCTAGCACACCCTAAGTAAGTAACAATGTTTCTGAACTAAGTTTAGAAAAAAAGAGAAAAGTGATATATCTCACGTAGTAGAGAAGAGCACATGAATGGGTTAGCAAGGTAAGAACGAAAAGGAAAGCACACCGTTGTAAACTCAGTACATGAAAACAACAAAACGTGTTTATGCCATATGTTGAGAAGAAAGCAGAAAAGTGATATATCTACCATAGTACAGAAGAACACATTTATGTGTCCCAAAGGTAAGAACAGAAACAGAAAGCACAGCTCTGTGAACTAAGTACAGAAAAAGAAGAAACAGTGTTTCTGAACTAAGTTGAGAAGAAAACAGAAAATTGATATATCTAGCATAGTAGAGAAGAGCAAATAAATGTGTTTCCATGGTAAGAACAGAGACATAAAACACAGAGTTGAGAAGTAAGTACAGGAAAACACAAAACAATGTTTCTGAACTAAGATGAGAAGAAAACAGAAAAGTGATATATCTAGCACAGTTGAGAAGAGCACATAAATGTGTCTCCAAAGTATGAAAAGAAAGTTAAACCACAGTGTTGTTAACCTAGCACAAGAAACTATGTAACAGTGTTTCAAAACTAAGTTGAGAAGAAAACAGACAAGTGATGTATCTGGTTTAGTACAGAAGAACACATAAAAGCATCTAAAACTTAAGAACAGACAGGCAAAGCACAGCATTGTGAACTAAGTACCTGTAAACATGTAAAAATGTTACTGAACTAAGTGGAGAAGAAAACAGAACAGAGATGTATCTCTCGTAGTAGAGAAGAGCACAAAAACATGTTTCCAAAGTAAGAAAAGATAGTTAAAGCGCAGCGTTGTGAACTAAGAACAGGAGAATATGTGTCAGAGTTTCTGAACTAAGTAGAGAAGAAATCAGAAAAGTGAGATATCAAGCATAGTAGAGAAGATCACATACACGTGTTTCCGAGGTAAGAAGAGAAAGGAGAGCACAGCGTTGTGAACTAAGTACATGAAAATAATAAAAAATGTGTCTGAACTGTGTTGAAAACGAAACAGAAAAGTAATATATCTGGCATACTACAGAAGAACACATAAACGTATTTCCCAGGTAAAAACAGACAGGCAAAGCACAGCGTTGTAAACTAAGTACATGTTAAAAATAAAAAGTGTCTCTGACATATGTTGAGAAGAGAACAGAAAAGTGATATATCTGGCATAATACAGAACAACACATAAACGTATCTCCAAAGTAAGAAAAAAAGTTAAAGCACAGCATTGTGAACTAAGTACAGGAAAATGTGTAACAGTGTTTCTGAACTAAGTTGAGAAGAAAACAGAAAAGTGATATATCTGGCATAGTACAGAAGAACACATAAACGTATCAAAAAAAAGTTAAGAACAAAAAGGCAAAGCACAGCGTTGTGAACTAAGTACAAGAAAACATGTAACAATGTTACTGAACTAAGTGGAGAAGAAAATAGAAAAGTGATATAACCTGCTTAGTAGAGAAGAGCACATGAACGGGTTTCCCAGGTAAGAACAGACAGGCAAAGCAAAGCATTGTGAACTAAGTACACGAAAGAAAATAGAAAAGTGCTATATCTAGCATAGTACAGAAGAGCACATGAACATGTCTCCAAGGTAAGAACAGACAGGACAGCACAGCGTTGTAAATTAAGTTCATGAAAACATTAAAAAGTTTTTCTGACCTATGTTGAGAAGAAAAGAAAAAGTGATATATCTGACATAGTCCAGAACACATAAAAGTATCTCCAAGTTAACAAAAGAAAGGCAAAGCACAGCATTGTGAACTAAGTACATGAAAACAGGTAACAATGTTATTGAACTAAGTTGAGAAGAAAACAGAAGAGTGATATATCTAGGGTAGTAGAGAAAAGCATATATACATATTTACATGATAAAAACCGAAACAAAAAACACAGCATTGAGAAGTACAGGAAAAACTGAAACAGTGTTTCTGAACTAAGATGAGAAGAAAACAGAATAATGATATATCTACCATAGTTGAGAAGAGCACATAAAGGTGTCTCCAAAGTAAGAAAAGACAGTGTTGTGAACTAAGTACAGGTTAGTATCTAGGTTTTTTGTTGATGGTTTTTTGTTTTTTTGTTTTGTTTTGTTTTGTTTTATGTTTGTTTGTTTGTTTGTTTGTTTTGGTTTTTTTTTTGTTGTTGTTAGTTGAAACAAGGTTTCCCGAGAAAGAATATCACCTGCAAAGCAGGATTAAAACTCAGGGATCTGCCTGCCTCTGCTGTTTTCAGGGTGCTTGGCCTAAAGGAATGCACCACCACACCCAGCTTGGCTTCCTTGTATTTCTTAATTCCAGGAAGGCATTTTGTTTTTCTTCTTCTGGTTTATATTCTTTACTCTATATTTATTCTTTATCATATATTTAGTGAAATTTACAAAAATCTCTCTCTCTC
This sequence comes from Meriones unguiculatus, assembly GCF_030254825.1. Lineage (NCBI taxonomy): Eukaryota > Metazoa > Chordata > Mammalia > Rodentia > Muridae > Meriones > Meriones unguiculatus. The sequence continues at coordinate 33,148 of NC_083361.1, forward strand.
ACCTCTGTGGTATGTGTTTGAGAGAGAGAGATAGAATCTCTGTGTGTGATGTGTGTCTTTCTTTTTCTTCTCCCCCTCAACCCTTGCTTGACTGCATAGAATAAAACAAACAAGCAAACAAAAAGCATGAAAACAAAACAGCAACAGCAACAACAACAACAAAAGCAGAAGCAGGCCTTCTCTTTGTTTCAAGGCCAGACTGGTCTCCAGAGTGAGTGGCAGGGCAGCCACCCCTATCTGGAGAGAGAAAAAATGAACTAAAACAAAACAAAACAAAACAAAAAAAAACAAAGAAACAGACACAAAACCAAAGCTTGTTTGTTTTTGATTTCTCATTCACTTATTTAATTTTAAAATATAGCTAGCTCTCTGTCTCTCAGAGACATACAGAGAGAGAGAGGATAGAGAGAGAGAGAGACAGAGAGATGATATGGAGAGTTTGTCTCAAATAAATAAATAAATAACTAAATAATAAATAGCCGAACAAATAATAAATGGATAAATAGATAGATAAATAAATCAATATGGCAGCTGGAGTATTGGCTCAGTGGTTAAGAGCACATGGTCTGGTCTCCTCAAGATCCCACACTCAACTCAAAACAAACACATGGCAGCTCAGGACCTTCAGTTCCAGATCTTCTGACACCCTCATACAGACACACATGAAATAAAAACCAATAAGTAAACAAACTCAGAAAGAATTAGAGAAGTTTCCAAGGGGTGAGAAAAACTGTGCCGAGGCATCTACTCGGTATGAAAGACAGTCAATACAGAGAGACATCGTCTCATAAAACTTGTGTCAACAAAACACAAGAAATAAAATTAAAACATAGGCCGGGCATGGTGAAGCATGACTGTCATCCCAGGTCTCGAGGAGTCAGAGAGAGGCAAGTGGATCTCTCTGAGTTCCAGGCCAGCCTGGTCTACAAAACCAAGGCTACCAAGGCTGGAAACAAACAAACAAAACAAAAACAGAAACAAACCAAAGCAACAAATAAATAAATGGGTGAATGGATAAATAAATAAAGCAAGCAAACACACACACACAAAACACAATGAATTAGAGTCTGTGCTGGTGGTGGCAGTACAGGCCTGCACATTACATATCTCTCTGAATAAATTCTAACTCTAAAAGGGAAACTTACACACTGGGGCTGTAAGGATACTGGCAAGAAGCCAGGCAGAGGAGGGCAAAACAAACACACACACAACATGAATAATACAGTCAAAATCAACCAAGGAATGAGGGAGGGGGCTACGTCTGGGATATAAAGTAAATAACCTGTGAATAATATTAAAAAAATAAACAATAATATTAAAAAACAAAAAACAAAAACAACAACAAACAAGGATGAACAATTCAACAACAAGCTAGAGGGAGAGACAAGAAGGCTCACAGCAAACTGGTTCAGCACCATTGCACAGACCCAGGTCTTGGGATTAGGGTCAGGAAAAAAAAAAAAAAACAAAAAAGAAAACAAAAAAAAAAAAAAGCAGAAGCAGGCTTTTCCTTATTTCAAGGCCAAACTGGTCTCGAGAGCAGTGGCAGGACAGCCACTACATGCAAACGAATAACCAAACCAGAAAAAAAAAAAAAAGAAAAATAGAAATAAATGAAATGTGGACTCACAGATTGTGCAGGAACAACACCTATGATGGAAAGACTATGTGTTTAGTTAGTTTTATTTATTCTATATTTATTCTTTATCGTATATCCTAAACCCAGCACAACCATAACCCTAACCCTTACCCTAGCACAACCCTAACCCTAAACCTAACCCTTTACCTTATACCTAAATCTAACCCTAAAGGTAACACTAAGCCTATCACAACACTAACCCAACCATAACCTTAACCTAGAACAACCTTAACTCTAACCTTAACATAACCCTAACGCTAACCTTAACCCTAACCATAGCACAACCCTAACCCTAACCATAACCATAGCCCTAAAACCAGCAAAACCGTGAACCATAGCAGAACACTAACCCTAACATTAACCATAACCCTAACTTTACCCGTAACCCTATACATAACCTACCCTTACCTCTACACCTACCCCTGAACCTGACCCTGACCCTGAGCCTGACCCGAACACTGAACATGACCCTAAGCATTAACCCTGACACTGACCCTGATCCTAAACCTAACCTTAAACCTACCACTGACCCTGACCTTAAACGTAACTGTAAACTAACCCTGACACTGACTAACCCCTAAACCTGACCCTGACCCTCACCCTGGCCCTAACCCCTAACCCTAACCCTAACCCTAACCCTAACCCTAAACCTTACCTTAGCACAAAGCTAACCCAAACCCTAACCTTGAACATAGCACAAACCTAACCCTAAACCTAGCACAACACTAACCCAAACCCTAATCCTAGAACAAACGCAACCCTTAAACATACCAACCATAACCCTAAAGCTATCACAACATTAACACTAATCCTATCCGTAACCCAACCTAAACCCAACCTTACCACAACCCAAAGATGAACCCTAACTCTAACCCTAGCACAAACATAATCCTAACACTAAGCTTAACACTAACTCTAACACAACCCTATGCATAACACTAACAGTAGCACAATCCAAACCCTAATACTGAATCTAGCACAACCCTAACCCTAAACCTAACACTAACCCTAGCCCAACCCTAACCTTAACACTAACAATAACCTTAACCCTAATCCTAAACTTTACCTTAAACCTAACCATAGCACAATCCTAACTCTAATTATAACCCGAAATGTAGCACGACCCTAACCATAATGCTATCCCTGAACAGAGAACAAACCTAAATTTAGACCCAGAATTAACCTAACATTAAACCTAATCCTAACCCTGACCCTAGCACAACCCTAACCCTAAACCTAGTATGATCCTAACCCCAACTATAAAAGAACACTAACCCTAACCTTAGCACAACTTTAAGAATAAACCCTAACCCTAACCCTAACCATAGCATAACCCTAAACCAGCACATTAATCCTAACCCTAATCCTAACTCGAGCACAACCCTAACCCTAACCGTTAACCAAACCCTAACACCTAAATCTATCGCTAACACTTGCACAACCCTAAAACTAAACCTAACCCTAGCATAACCCTACAACTAACCCTAACCCTAGCACAAAACTAACCCTAACCATAATCTTAAATCTAACCTTAGCACAACCCTAACCCTGCCCCTAGCAAAATCCTAATCCTAACACTAGTACAACCCTAACGTTGACACTGACCCTAGCCCTAATATTAAACCCAGCACAACCATAACCCTAACACTAACCCTAAGTTTAACCCTGGCACAACCCTCATCCTAACTCTAATTCTAGCACAACCCTAAGCCTAACCCTAACCTTAATCCTAACCCAAGCAAAACTCTAACCCTAAAACTACCAAAACCCCAAACCTAACCCTAAACCAATCCCTCACCCTCATCCCTGCATAATCCTAAGAATAACCCTAACCCTAAAAGAACCCAAACCCTAATCCTAACAGTAGCACATCAATAATCCTAACCCAATCACAACCCTGACCATAACTCTAAACCTAGCAAAACCATAACAATAACATTGTCACTAACCCCAGCACAAGCTAATATTACAACCTAATCCTATGCCTATCCTTATCACAACCTTGACCATAACTCTAACCCTAGCAAAACCCTAAGTATAACACTATCCCTAAACCTACCACAACCCTAATATTAAAACCTAACCCTATGCCTAACACTAACACTAGCACAACCTTAATACTAGGCATAACCTTAAGACTAACCCTAACCGAAAACCTAATCCTAACACAACCCTAAACCATAACCCTAGCACACCCTAAGTAAGTAACAATGTTTCTGAACTAAGTTTAGAAAAAAAGAGAAAAGTGATATATCTCACGTAGTAGAGAAGAGCACATGAACGGGTTAGCAAGGTAAGAACGAAAAGGAAAGCACACCGTTGTAAACTAAGTACATGAAAACAACAAAACGTGTTTATGACCTATGTTGAGAAGAAAGCAGAAAAGTGATATATCTACCATAGTAGAGAAGAACACATAAATGTGTCCCAAAGGTAAGAACAGAAACAGAAAGCACAGCTCTGTGAACTAAGTACAGAAAAAGAAGAAACAGTGTTTCTGAACTAAGTTGAGAAGAAAACAGAAAATTGATATATCTAGCATAGTAGAGAAGAGCAAATAAATGTGTTTCCATGGTAAGAACAGAGACATAAAACACAGAGTTGAGAAGTAAGTACAGGAAATCACGAAACAATGTTTCTGAACTAAGATGAGAAGAAAACAGAAAAGTGATATATCTAGCACAGTTGAGAAGAGCACATAAATGTGTCTCCAAAGTAAGAAAAGAAAGTTAAACCACAGTGTTGTTAACCTAGCACAGGAAACTATGTAACAGTGTTTCTGAACTAAGTTGAGAAGAAAACAGACAAGTGATGTATCTGGTTTAGTACAGAAGAACACATAAAAGCATCTAAAACTTAAGAACAGACAGGCAAAGCACAGCATTGTGAACTAAGTACCTGTAAGCATGTAAAAATGTTACTGAACTAAGTGGAGAAGAAAACAGAACAGAGATGTATCTCTCGTAGTAGAGAAGAGCACAAAAACATGTTTCCAAAGTAAGAAAAGATAGTTAAAGCGCAGCGTTGTGAACTAAGAACAGGAGAATATGTATCAGAGTTTCTGAACTAAGTAGAGAAGAAATCAGAAAAGTGAGATATCAAGCATAGTAGAGAAGATCACATACACGTGTTTCCAAGGTAAGAAGAGAAAGGAGAGCACAGCGTTGTGAACTAAGTACATGAAAATAATAAAAAATGTTTCTGAACTGTGCTGAAAACGAAACAGAAAAGTAATATATCTGGCATACTACAGAAGAACACATAAACGTATTTCCCAGGTAAAAACAGACAGGCAAAGCACAGCGTTATAAACTAAGTACACGTTAAAAATAAAAAGTGTCTCTGACATATGTTGAGAAGAGAACAGAAAAGTGATATATCTGGCATAATACAGAACAACACATAAACGTATCTCCAAAGTAAGAAAAAAAGTTAAAGCACAGCATTGTGAACTAAGTACAGGAAAATGTGTAACAGTGTTTCTGAACTAAGTTGAGAAGAAAACAGAAAAGTGATATATCTGGCATAGTACAGAAGAACACATAAACGTATCAAAAAAAGGTTAAGAACAAAAAGGCAAAGCACAGCGTTGTGAACTAAGTACAAGAAAACATGTAACAATGTTACTGAACTAAGTGGAGAAGAAAATAGAAAAGTGATATAACCTGCTTAGTAGAGAAGAGCACATGAACGGGTTTCCCAGGTAAGAACAGACAGGCAAAGCAAAGCATTGTGAACTAAGTACACGAAAGAAAATAGAAAAGTGCTATATCTAGCATAGTACAGAAGAGCACATGAACATGTCTCCAAGGTAAGAACAGACAGGACAGCACAGCGTTGTAAATTAAGATCATGAAAACATTAAAAAGTTTTTCTGACCTATGTTGAGAAGAAAAGAAAAAAGTGATATATCTGACATAGTCCAGAACAACACATAAAAGTATCTCCAAGTTAACAAAAGAAAGGCAAAGCACAGCATTGTGAACTAAGTACATGAAAACAGGTAACAATGTTATTGAACTAAGTTGAGAAGAAAACAGAAGAGTGATATATCTAGGGTAGTAGAGAAAAGCATATATACATATTTACATGATAAAAACCGAAACAAAAAACACAGCATTGAGAAGTACAGGAAAAACTGAAACAGTGTTTCTGAACTAAGATGAGAAGAAAACAGAATAATGATATATCTACCATAGTTGAGAAGAGCACATAAAGGTGTCTCCAAAGTAAGAAAAGACAGTGTTGTGAACTAAGTACAGGTTAGTATCTAGGTTTTTTGTTGATGGTTTTTTGGGTTTTTTTGTTTTGTTTTATGTTTATTTGTTTGTTTGTTTGTTTTGTTTTTTTTTCTTGTTAGTTTAAACAAGGTTTCCCGAGAAAGAATATCACCTGCAAAGCAGGATTAAAACTCAGGGATCTGCCTGCCTCTGCCGTCTTCAGGGTGCTGGGCCTAAAGGAATGCACCACCACACCCAGCTTGGCTTCCTTGTATTTCTTAATTCCAGGAAGGCATTTTGTTTTTCTTCTTCTGGTTTATATTCTTTACTCTATATTTATTCTTTATCATATATTTAGTGAAATTTACAAAAATCTCTCTCTCTCACCTCTGTGGTATGTGTTTGAGAGAGAGAGATAGAATCTCTGTGTGTGATGTGTGTCTTTCTTTTTCTTCTCCCCCTCAACCCTTGCTTGACTGCATAGAATAAAACAAACAAGCAAACAAAAAGCATGAAAACAAAACAGCAACAACAACAACAAAAGCAGAAGCAGGCCTTCTCTTTGTTTCAAGGTCAGACTGGTCTCCAGAGTGAGTGGCAGGGCAGCCACCCCTATCTGGAGAGAGAAAAAATAAACTAAAACAAAACAAAACAAAACAATACAAAACAAATCAAAACAAAGAAACAGACACAAATCCAAAGCTTGTTTGTTTTTGATTTCTCATTCACTTATTTAATTTTAAAATATAGCTAGCTCTCTGTCTCTCAGAGACATACAGAGAGAGAGAGGATAGAGAGAGAGAGAGAGAGAGACAGAGAGATGATATGGAGAGTTTGTCTCAAATAAATAAATAAATAACTATATAATAAATAGCCGAACAAAAAATAAATGGATAAATAGATAGATAAATAAATCAATTTGGCAGCTGGAGTATTGGCTCAGTGGTTAAGAGCACATGGTCTGGTCTCCTCAAGATCCCACACTCAACTCAAAACACACACATGGCAGCTCAGGACCTTCAGTTCCAGATCTTCTGACACCCTCATACAGACACACATGAAATAAAAACCAATAAGTAAACAAACTCAGAAAGAACTAGAGAAGTTTCCAAGGGGTGAGAAAAACTGTGCCGAGGCATCTACTCGGTATGAAAGACAGTCAATACAGAGAGACATCGTCTCATAAAACTTGTGTCAACAAAACACAAGAAATAAAATTAAAACATAGGCCGGGCATGGTGAAGCATGACTGTCATCCCAGGTCTCGAGGAGTCAGAGAGAGGCAAGTGGATCTCTCTGAGTTCCAGGCCAGCCTGGTCTACAAAACCAAGGCTACCAAGGCTGGAAACAAACAAACAAAACAAAAACAGAAACAAACCAAAGCAACAAATAAATAAATGGGTGAATGGATAAATAAATAAAGCAAGCAAACACACACACACAAAACACAATGAATTAGAGTCTGTGCTGGTGGTGGCAGTACAGGCCTGCACATTACATATCTCTCTGAATAAATTCTAACTCTAAAAGGGAAACTTACACACTGGGGCTGTAAGGATACTGGCAAGAAGCCAGGCAGATGAGGGCAAAACAAACACACACACAACATGAATAATACAGTCAAAATCAACCAAGGAATGAGGGAGGGGGCTACGGCTGGGATATAAAGTAAATAACCTGTGAATAATAGTACAAAAATAAACAATAATATTAAAAAACAAAAAACAAAAACAACAACAAACAAGGAAGAACAATTCAACAACAAGCTAGAGGGAGAGACAAGAAGGCTCACAGCAAACTGGTTCAGCACCATTGCACAGACCCAGGTCTTGGGATTAGGGTCAGGAAAAAAAACAAAAACAAAAAAGAAAACAAAAAAAAAAAGCAGAAGCAGGCTTTTCCTTATTTCAAGGCCAAACTGGTCTCGAGAGCAGTGGCAGGACAGCCACTACATGCAAACGAATAACCAAACCAGAAAAAAAAAAAGAAAAATAGAAATAAATGAAATGTGGACTCACAGATTGTGCAGGAACAACACCTATGATGGAAAGACTATGTGTTTAGTTAGTTTTATTTATTCTATATTTATTCTTTATCGTATATCCTAAACCCAGCACAACCATAACCCTAACCCTTACCCTAGCACAACCCTAACCCTAAACCTAACCCTTTACCTTATACCTAAATTTAACCCTAAAGGTAACACTAAGCCTATCACAACACTAACCCAACCATAACCTTAACCTAGAACAACCTTAACTCTAACCTTAACATAACCCTAACGCTAACCTTAACCCTAACCATAGCACAACCCTAACCCTAGCCATAACCATAGCCCTAAAACCAGCAAAACCGTGAACCGTAGCAGAACACTAACCCTAACATTAACCATAACCCTAACCTTACCCGTAACCCTATACATAACCTACCCTTACCTCTACCCCTACCCCTGAACCTGACCCTGACCCTGAGCCTGACCCGAACACTGAACATGACCCTAAGCATTAACCCTGACACTGACCCTGATCCTAACCCTAACCTTAAACCTACCACTGACCCTGACCTTAAACGTAACTGTAAACTAACCCTGACACTGACTAACCCCTAAACCTGACCCTGACCCTCACCCTGGCCCTAACCCCTAACCCTAACCCTAACCCTAACCCTAACCCTAACCCTAAACCTTACCTTAGCACAAAGCTAACCCAAACCCTAACCTTGAACATAGCACAAACCTAACCCTAAACCTAGCACAACACTAACCCAAACCCTAATCCTAGAACAAACGCAGCCCTTAAACATACCAACCATAACCCTAAAGCTATCACAACATTAACACTAATCCTATCCCTAACCCAACCTAAACCCAACCTTACCACAACCCAAAGATGAACCCTAACTCTAACCCTAGCACAAACATAATCCTAACACTGAGCTTAACACTAACTCTAACACAACCCTATGCATAACACTAACAGTAGCACAATCCAAACCCTAATACTGAATCTAGCACAACCCTAACCCTAAACCTAACACTAATCCTAGCCCAACCCTAACCTTAACACTAACAATAACCTTAACCCTAATCCTAAACTTTACCTTAAACCTAACCATAGCACAATCCTAACTGTAATACTAATCCGAAATGTAGCACGACCCTAACCATAATGCTATCCCTGAACAGAGAACAAACCTAAATTTAGCCCCAGCATTTACCTAACACTAAACCTAATCCTAACCCTGACCCTAGCACAACCCTAACCCTAAACCTAGTATGATCCTAACCCCAACTATAAAAGAACACTAACCCTAACCTTAGCACAACTTTAAGAATAAACCCTAACCCTAACCATAGCATAACCCTAAACTAGCACATTAATCCTAACCCTAATCCTAACTCGAGCACAACCCTAACCCTAACCGTTAACCAAACCCTAACACCTAAATCTATCGCTAACACTTGCACAACCCTAAAACTAAACCTAACCCTAGCATAACCCTAAAACTAACCCTAACCCTAGCACAAAACTAACCCTAACCATAATCTTAAATCTAACCTTAGCACAACCCTAACCCTGCCCCTAGCAAAATCCTAATCCTAACGCTAGTACAACCCTAACGTTGACACTGACCCTAGCCCTAATATTAAACCCAGCACAACCATAACCCTAACACTAACCCTAAGTTTAACCCTGGCACAACCCTCATCCTAACTCTAATTCTAGCACAACCCTAAGCCTAACCCTAACCTTAATCCTAACCCAAGCAAAACCCTAACCCTAAAACTACCAAAACCCCAAACCTAACCCTAAACCAATCCCTCACCCTCATCCCTGCATAATCCTAAGAATAACCCTAACCCTAAAAGAACCCAAACCCTAATCCTAACAGTAGCACATCAATAATCCTAACCCAATCACAACCCTGACCATAACTCTAAACCTAGCAAAACCATAACAATAACATTGTCACTAACCCCAGCACAAGCTAATATTACAACCTAATCCTATGCCTATCCTTATCACAACCTTGACCATAACTCTAACCCTAGCAAAACCCTAAGTATAACACTATCCCTAAACCTACCACAACCCTAATATTAAAACCTAACCCTATGCCTAACACTAACACTAGCACAACCTTAATACTAGGCATAACCTTAAGACTAACCCTAACCGAAAACCTAATCCTAACACAACCCTAAACCATAACCTTAGCACACCCTAAGTAAGTAACAATGTTTCTGAACTAAGTTTAGAAAAAAAGAGAAAAGTGATATATCTCACGTAGTAGAGAAGAGCACATGAACGGGTTAGCAAGGTAAGAACGAAAAGGAAAGCACACCGTTGTAAACTAAGTACATGAAAACAACAAAACGTGTTTATGACCTATGTTGAGAAGAACGCAGAAAAGTGATATATCTACCATAGTACAGAAGAACACATAAATGTGTCCCAAAGGTAAGAACAGAAACAGAAAGCACAGCTCTGTGAACTAAGTACAGAAAAAGAAGAAACAGTGTTTCTGAACTAAGTTGAGAAGAAAAAAGAAAATTGATATATCTAGCATAGTAGAGAAGAGCAAATAAATGTGTTTCCATGGTAAGAACAGAGACATAAAACACAGAGTTGAGAAGTAAGTCCAAGAAATCACGAAACAATGTTTCTGAACTAAGATGAGAAGAAAACAGAAAAGTGATATATCTAGCACAGTTGAGAAGAGCACATAAATGTGTCTCCAAAGTAAGAAAAGAAAGTTAAACCACAGTGTTGTTAACCTAGCACAGGAAACTATGTAACAGTGTTTCTGAACTAAGTTGAGAAGAAAACAGACAAGTGATGTATCTGGTTTAGTACAGAAGAACACATAAAAGCATCTAAAACTTAAGAACAGACAGGCAAAGCACAGCATTGTGAACTAAGTACCTGTAAACATGTAAAAATGTTACTGAACTAAGTGGAGAAGAAAACAGAACAGAGATGTATCTCTCGTAGTAGAGAAGAGCACAAAAACATGTTTCCAAAGTAAGAAAAGATAGTTAAAGCGCAGCGTTGTGAACTAAGAACAGGAGAATATGTATCAGAGTTTCTGAACTAAGTAGAGAAGAAATCAGAAAAGTGAGATATCAAGCATAGTAGAGAAGATCACATACACGTGTTTCCAAGGTAAGAAGAGAAAGGAGAGCACAGCGTTGTGAACTAAGTACATGAAAATAATAAAAAATGTTTCTGAACTGTGTTGAAAACGAAACAGAAAAGTAATATATCTGGCATACTACAGAAGAACACATAAACGTATTTCCCAGGTAAAAACAGACAGGCAAAGCACAGCGTTGTAAACTAAGTACATGTTAAAAATAAAAAGTGTCTCTGACATATGTTGAGAAGAGAACAGAAAAGTGATATATCTGGCATAATACAGAACAACACATAAACGTATCTCCAAAGTAAGAAAAAAAGTTAAAGCACAGCATTGTGAACTAAGTACAGGAAAATGTGTAACAGTGTTTCTGAACTAAGTTGAGAAGAAAACAGAAAAGTGATATATCTGGCATAGTACAGAAGAACACATAAACGTATCAAAAAAAGGTTAAGAACAAAAAGGCAAAGCACAGCGTTGTGAACTAAGTACAAGAAAACATGTAACAATGTTACTGAACTAAGTGGAGAAGAAAATAGAAAAGTGATATAACCTGCTTAGTAGAGAAGAGCACATGAACGGGTTTCCCAGGTAAGAACAGACAGGCAAAGCAAAGCATTGTGAACTAAGTACACGAAAGAAAATAGAAAAGTGCTATATCTAGCATAGTACAGAAGAGCACATGAACATATCTCCAAGGTAAGAACAGACAGGACAGCACAGCGTTGTAAATTAAGATCATGAAAACATTAAAAAGTTTTTCTGACCTATGTTGAGAAGAAAAGAAAAAGTGATATATCTGACATAGTCCAGAACAACACATAAAAGTATCTCCAAGTTAACAAAAGAAAGGCAAAGCACAGCATTGTGAACTAAGTACATGAAAACAGGTAACAATGTTATTGAACTAAGTTGAGAAGAAAACAGAAGAGTGATGTATCTAGGGTAGTAGAGAAAAGCATATATACATATTTACATGATAAAAACTGAAACAAAAAACACAGCATTGAGAAGTACAGGAAAAACTGAAACAGTGTTTCTGAACTAAGATGAGAAGAAAACAGAATAATGATATATCTACCATAGTTGAGAAGAGCACATAAAGGTGTCTCCAAAGTAAGAAAAGACAGTGTTGTGAACTAAGTACAGGTTAGTAGCTAGGTTTTTTGTTGATGTTTTTTTGTTTTTTTGTTTTGTTTTGTTTTGTTTTATGTTTGTTTGTTTGTTTGTTTGGTTTGGTTTTTTTGTTGTTGTTGTTAGTTGAAACAAGGTTTCCCGAGAAAGAATATCACCTGCAAAGCAGGATTAAAACTCAGGGATCTGCCTGCCTCTACCGTCTTCAGGGTGCTGGGCCTAAAGGAATGCACCACCACACCCAGCTTGGCTTCCTTGTATTTCTTAATTCCAGGAAGGCATTTTGTTTTTCTTCTTCTGGTTTATATTCTTTACTCTATATTTATTCTTTATCATATATTTAGTGAAATTTACAAAAATCTCTCTCTCTCACCTCTGTGGTATGTGTTTGAGAGAGAGAGATAGAATCTCTGTGTGTGATGTGTGTCTTTCTTTTTCTTCTCCCCCTCAACCCTTGCTTGACTGCATAGAATAAAACAAACAAGCAAACAAAAAGCATGAAAACAAAACAGCAACAGCAACAACAACAACAAAAGCAGAAGCAGGCCTTCTCTTTGTTTCAAGGCCAGACAGGTCTCCAGAGTGAGTGGCAGGGCAGCCACCCCTATCTGGAGAGAGAAAAAATAAACTAAAACAAAACAAAACAAAACAAAACAAAGAAACAGACACAAAACCAAAGCTTGTTTGTTTTTGATTTCTCATTCACTTATTTAATTTTAAAATATAGCTAGCTCTCTGTCTCTCAGAGACATACAGAGAGAGAGAGGATAGAGAGAGAGAGAGAGAGAGAGAGAGACAGAGAGATGATATGGAGAGTTTGTCTCAAATAAATAAATAAATAATAAATAGCCGAACAAATAATAAATGGATAAATAGATAGATAAATAAATCAATTTGGCAGCTGGAGTATTGGCTCAGTGGTTAAGAGCACATGGTCTGGTCTCCTCAAGATCCCACACTCAACTCAAAACACACACATGGCAGCTCAGGACCTTCAGTTCCAGATCTTCTGACACCCTCATACAGACACACATGAAATAAAAACCAATAAGTAAACAAACTCAGAAAGAACTAGAGAAGTTTCCAAGGGGTGAGAAAAACTGTGCCGAGGCATCTACTCGGTATGAAAGACAGTCAATACAGAGAGACATCGTCTCATAAAACTTTTGTCAACAAAACACAAGAAATAAAATTAAAACATAGGCCGGGCATGGTGAAGCATGACTGTCATCCCAGGTCTCGAGGAGTCAGAGAGAGGCAAGTGGATCTCTCTGAGTTCCAGGCCAGCCTGGTCTACAAAACCAAGGCTACCAAGGCTGGAAACAAACAAACAAAACAAAAACAGAAACAAACCAAAGCAACAAATAAATAAATGGGTGAATGGATAAATAAATAAAGCAAGCAAACACACACACACAAAACACAATGAATTAGAGTCTGTGCTGGTGGTGGCAGTACAGGCCTGCACATTACATATCTCTCTGAATAAATTCTAACTCTAAAAGGGAAACTTACACACTGGGGCTGTAAGGATACTGGCAAGAAGCCAGGCAGATGAGGGCAAAACAAACACACACACAACATGAATAATACAGTCAAAATCAACCAAGGAATGAGGGAGGGGGCTACGGCTGGGATATAAAGTAAATAACCTGTGAATAATATTAAAAAAATAAACAATAATATTAAAAAACAAAAAACAAAAACAACAACAAACAAGGAAGAACAATTCAACAACAAGCTAGAGGGAGAGACAAGAAGGCTCACAGCAAACTGGTTCAGCACCATTGCACAGACCCAGGTCTTGGGATTAGGGTCAGGAAAAAAAACAAAAACAAAAAAGAAAACAAAAAAAAAGCAGAAGCAGGCTTTTCCTTATTTCAAGGCCAAACTGGTCTCGAGAGCAGTGGCAGGACAGCCACTACATGCAAACGAATAACCAAACCAGAAAAAAAAAAAGAAAAATAGAAATAAATGAAATGTGGACTCACAGATTGTGCAGGAACAACACCTATGATGGAAAGACTATGTGTTTAGTTAGTTTTATTTATTCTATATTTATTCTTTATCGTATATCCTAAACCCAGCACAACCATAACCCTAACCCTTACCCTAGCACAACCCTAACCCTAAACCTAACCCTTTACCTTATACCTAAATCTAACCCTAAAGGTAACACTAAGCCTATCACAACACTAACCCAACCATAACCTTAACCTAGAACAACCTTAACTCTAACCTTAACATAACCCTAACGCTAACCTTAACCCTAACCATAGCACAACCCTAACCCTAACCATAACCATAGCCCTAAAACCAGCAAAACCGTGAACCGTAGCAGAACACTAACCCTAACATTAACCATAACCCTAACTTTACCCGTAACCCTATACATAACCTACCCTTACCTCTACCCCTACCCCTGAACCTGACCCTGACCCTGAGCCTGACCCGAACACTGAACATGACCCTAAGCATTAACCCTGACACTGACCCTGATCCTAACCCTAACCTTAAACCTACCACTGACCCTGACCTTAAACGTAACTGTAAACTAACCCTGACACTGACTAACCCCTAAACCTGACCCTGACCCTCACCCTGGCCCTAACCCCTAACCCTAACCCTAACCCTAACCCTAACCCTAACCCTAAACCTTACCTTAGCACAAAGCTAACCCAAACCCTAACCTTGAACATAGCACAAACCTAACCCTAAACCTAGCACAACACTAACCCAAACCCTAATCCTAGAACAAACGCAACCCTTAAACATACCAACCATAACCCTAAAGCTATCACAACATTAACACTAATCCTATCCGTAACCCAACCTAAACCCAACCTTACCACAACCCAAAGATGAACCCTAACTCTAACCCTAGCACAAACATAATCCTAACACTAAGCTTAACACTAACTCTAACACAACCCTATGCATAACACTAACAGTAGCACAATCCAAACCCTAATACTGAATCTAGCACAACCCTAACCCTAAACCTAACACTAACCCTAGCCCAACCCTAACCTTAACACTAACAATAACCTTAACCCTAATCCTAAACTTTACCTTAAACCTAACCATAGCACAATCCTAACTCTAATACTAACCCGAAATGTAGCACGACCCTAACCATAATGCTATCCCTGAACAGAGAACAATCCTAAATTTAGACCCAGAATTAACCTAACACTAAACCTAATCCTAACCCTGACCCTAGCACAACCCTAACCCTAAACCTAGTATGATCCTAACCCCAACTATAAAAGAACACTAACCCTAACCTTAGCACAACTTTAAGAATAAACCCTAACCCTAACCCTAACCATAGCATAACCCTAAACCAGCACATTAATCCTAACCCTAATCCTAACTCGAGCACAACCCTAACCCTAACCGTTAACCAAACCCTAACACCTAAATCTATCGCTAACACTTGCACAACCCTAAAACTAAACCTAACCCTAGCATAACCCTACAACTAACCCTAACCCTAGCACAAAACTAACCCTAACCATAATCTTAAATCTAACCTTAGCACAACCCTAACCCTGCCCCTAGCAAAATCCTAATCCTAACGCTAGTACAACCCTAACGTTGACACTGACCCTAGCCCTAATATTAAACCCAGCACAACCATAACCCTAACACTAACCCTAAGTTTAACCCTGGCACAACCCTCATCCTAACTCTAATTCTAGCACAACCCTAAGCCTAACCCTAACCTTAATCCTAACCCAAGCAAAACTCTAACCCTAAAACTACCAAAACCCCAAACCTAACCCTAAACCAATCCCTCACCCTCATCCCTGCATAATCCTAAGAATAACCCTAACCCTAAAAGAACCCAAACCCTAATCCTAACAGTAGCACATCAATAATCCTAACCCAATCACAACCCTGACCATAACTCTAAACCTAGCAAAACCATAACAATAACATTGTCACTAACCCCAGCACAAGCTAATATTACAACCTAATCCTATGCCTATCCTTATCACAACCTTGACCATAACTCTAACCCTAGCAAAACCCTAAGTATAACACTATCCCTAAACCTACCACAACCCTAATATTAAAACCTAACCCTATGCCTAACACTAACACTAGCACAACCTTAATACTAGGCATAACCTTAAGACTAACCCTAACCGAAAACCTAATCCTAACACAACCCTAAACCATAACCTTAGCACACCCTAAGTAAGTAACAATGTTTCTGAACTAAGTTTAGAAAAAAAGAGAAAAGTGATATATCTCACGTAGTAGAGAAGAGCACATGAACGGGTTAGCAAGGTAAGAACGAAAAGGAAAGCACACCGTTGTAAACTAAGTACATGAAAACAACAAAACGTGTTTATGACCTATGTTGAGAAGAACGCAGAAAAGTGATATATCTACCATAGTACAGAAGAACACATAAATGTGTCCCAAAGGTAAGAACAGAAACAGAAAGCACAGCTCTGTGAACTAAGTACAGAAAAAGAAGAAACAGTGTTTCTGAACTAAGTTGAGAAGAAAAAAGAAAATTGATATATCTAGCATAGTAGAGAAGAGCAAATAAATGTGTTTCCATGGTAAGAACAGAGACATAAAACACAGAGTTGAGAAGTAAGTCCAAGAAATCACGAAACAATGTTTCTGAACTAAGATGAGAAGAAAACAGAAAAGTGATATATCTAGCACAGTTGAGAAGAGCACATAAATGTGTCTCCAAAGTAAGAAAAGAAAGTTAAACCACAGTGTTGTTAACCTAGCACAGGAAACTATGTAACAGTGTTTCTGAACTAAGTTGAGAAGAAAACAGACAAGTGATGTATCTGGTTTAGTACAGAAGAACACATAAAAGCATCTAAAACTTAAGAACAGACAGGCAAAGCACAGCATTGTGAACTAAGTACCTGTAAACATGTAAAAATGTTACTGAACTAAGTGGAGAAGAAAACAGAACAGAGATGTATCTCTCGTAGTAGAGAAGAGCACAAAAACATGTTTCCAAAGTAAGAAAAGATAGTTAAAGCGCAGCGTTGTGAACTAAGAACAGGAGAATATGTATCAGAGTTTCTGAACTAAGTAGAGAAGAAATCAGAAAAGTGAGATATCAAGCATAGTAGAGAAGATCACATACACGTGTTTCCAAGGTAAGAAGAGAAAGGAGAGCACAGCGTTGTGAACTAAGTACATGAAAATAATAAAAAATGTTTCTGAACTGTGTTGAAAACGAAACAGAAAAGTAATATATCTGGCATACTACAGAAGAACACATAAACGTATTTCCCAGGTAAAAACAGACAGGCAAAGCACAGCGTTGTAAACTAAGTACATGTTAAAAATAAAAAGTGTCTCTGACATATGTTGAGAAGAGAACAGAAAAGTGATATATCTGGCATAATACAGAACAACACATAAACGTATCTCCAAAGTAAGAAAAAAAGTTAAAGCACAGCATTGTGAACTAAGTACAGGAAAATGTGTAACAGTGTTTCTGAACTAAGTTGAGAAGAAAACAGAAAAGTGATATATCTGGCATAGTACAGAAGAACACATAAACGTATCAAAAAAAGGTTAAGAACAAAAAGGCAAAGCACAGCGTTGTGAACTAAGTACAAGAAAACATGTAACAATGTTACTGAACTAAGTGGAGAAGAAAATAGAAAAGTGATATAACCTGCTTAGTAGAGAAGAGCACATGAACGGGTTTCCCAGGTAAGAACAGACAGGCAAAGCAAAGCATTGTGAACTAAGTACACGAAAGAAAATAGAAAAGTGCTATATCTAGCATAGTACAGAAGAGCACATGAACATATCTCCAAGGTAAGAACAGACAGGACAGCACAGCGTTGTAAATTAAGATCATGAAAACATTAAAAAGTTTTTCTGACCTATGTTGAGAAGAAAAGAAAAAGTGATATATCTGACATAGTCCAGAACAACACATAAAAGTATCTCCAAGTTAACAAAAGAAAGGCAAAGCACAGCATTGTGAACTAAGTACATGAAAACAGGTAACAATGTTATTGAACTAAGTTGAGAAGAAAACAGAAGAGTGATGTATCTAGGGTAGTAGAGAAAAGCATATATACATATTTACATGATAAAAACTGAAACAAAAAACACAGCATTGAGAAGTACAGGAAAAACTGAAACAGTGTTTCTGAACTAAGATGAGAAGAAAACAGAATAATGATATATCTACCATAGTTGAGAAGAGCACATAAAGGTGTCTCCAAAGTAAGAAAAGACAGTGTTGTGAACTAAGTACAGGTTAGTAGCTAGGTTTTTTGTTGATGTTTTTTTGTTTTTTTGTTTTGTTTTGTTTTGTTTTATGTTTGTTTGTTTGTTTGTTTGGTTTGGTTTTTTTGTTGTTGTTGTTAGTTGAAACAAGGTTTCCCGAGAAAGAATATCACCTGCAAAGCAGGATTAAAACTCAGGGATCTGCCTGCCTCTACCGTCTTCAGGGTGCTGGGCCTAAAGGAATGCACCACCACACCCAGCTTGGCTTCCTTGTATTTCTTAATTCCAGGAAGGCATTTTGTTTTTCTTCTTCTGGTTTATATTCTTTACTCTATATTTATTCTTTATCATATATTTAGTGAAATTTACAAAAATCTCTCTCTCTCACCTCTGTGGTATGTGTTTGAGAGAGAGAGATAGAATCTCTGTGTGTGATGTGTGTCTTTCTTTTTCTTCTCCCCCTCAACCCTTGCTTGACTGCATAGAATAAAACAAACAAGCAAACAAAAAGCATGAAAACAAAACAGCAACAGCAACAACAACAACAAAAGCAGAAGCAGGCCTTCTCTTTGTTTCAAGGCCAGACAGGTCTCCAGAGTGAGTGGCAGGGCAGCCACCCCTATCTGGAGAGAGAAAAAATAAACTAAAACAAAACAAAACAAAACAAAACAAAGAAACAGACACAAAACCAAAGCTTGTTTGTTTTTGATTTCTCATTCACTTATTTAATTTTAAAATATAGCTAGCTCTCTGTCTCTCAGAGACATACAGAGAGAGAGAGGATAGAGAGAGAGAGAGAGAGAGAGAGAGACAGAGAGATGATATGGAGAGTTTGTCTCAAATAAATAAATAAATAATAAATAGCCGAACAAATAATAAATGGATAAATAGATAGATAAATAAATCAATTTGGCAGCTGGAGTATTGGCTCAGTGGTTAAGAGCACATGGTCTGGTCTCCTCAAGATCCCACACTCAACTCAAAACACACACATGGCAGCTCAGGACCTTCAGTTCCAGATCTTCTGACACCCTCATACAGACACACATGAAATAAAAACCAATAAGTAAACAAACTCAGAAAGAACTAGAGAAGTTTCCAAGGGGTGAGAAAAACTGTGCCGAGGCATCTACTCGGTATGAAAGACAGTCAATACAGAGAGACATCGTCTCATAAAACTTTTGTCAACAAAACACAAGAAATAAAATTAAAACATAGGCCGGGCATGGTGAAGCATGACTGTCATCCCAGGTCTCGAGGAGTCAGAGAGAGGCAAGTGGATCTCTCTGAGTTCCAGGCCAGCCTGGTCTACAAAACCAAGGCTACCAAGGCTGGAAACAAACAAACAAAACAAAAACAGAAACAAACCAAAGCAACAAATAAATAAATGGGTGAATGGATAAATAAATAAAGCAAGCAAACACACACACACAAAACACAATGAATTAGAGTCTGTGCTGGTGGTGGCAGTACAGGCCTGCACATTACATATCTCTCTGAATAAATTCTAACTCTAAAAGGGAAACTTACACACTGGGGCTGTAAGGATACTGGCAAGAAGCCAGGCAGATGAGGGCAAAACAAACACACACACAACATGAATAATACAGTCAAAATCAACCAAGGAATGAGGGAGGGGGCTACGGCTGGGATATAAAGTAAATAACCTGTGAATAATATTAAAAAAATAAACAATAATATTAAAAAACAAAAAACAAAAACAACAACAAACAAGGAAGAACAATTCAACAACAAGCTAGAGGGAGAGACAAGAAGGCTCACAGCAAACTGGTTCAGCACCATTGCACAGACCCAGGTCTTGGGATTAGGGTCAGGAAAAAAAACAAAAACAAAAAAGAAAACAAAAAAAAAGCAGAAGCAGGCTTTTCCTTATTTCAAGGCCAAACTGGTCTCGAGAGCAGTGGCAGGACAGCCACTACATGCAAACGAATAACCAAACCAGAAAAAAAAAAAGAAAAATAGAAATAAATGAAATGTGGACTCACAGATTGTGCAGGAACAACACCTATGATGGAAAGACTATGTATTTAGTTAGTTTTATTTATTCTATATTTATTCTTTATCGTATATCCTAAACCCAGCACAACCATAACCCTAACCCTTACCCTAGCACAACCCTAACCCTAAACCTAACCCTTTACCTTATACCTAAATCTAACCCTAAAGGTAACACTAAGCCTATCACAACACTAACCCAACCATAACCTTAACCTAGAACAACCTTAACTCTAACCTTAACATAACCCTAACGCTAACCTTAACCCTAACCATAGCACAACCCTAACCCTAACCATAACCATAGCCCTAAAACCAGCAAAACCGTGAACCATAGCAGAACACTAACCCTAACATTAACCATAACCCTAACTTTACCCGTAACCCTATACATAACCTACCCTTACCTCTACCCCTACCCCTGAACCTGACCCTGACCCTGAGCCTGACCCGAACACTGAACATGACCCTAAGCATTAACCCTGACACTGACCCTGATCCTAACCCTAACCTTAAACCTACCACTGACCCTGACCTTAAACGTAACTGTAAACTAACCCTGACACTGACTAACCCCTAAACCTGACCCTGACCCTCAACCTGGCCCTAACCCCTAACCCTAACCCTAACCCTAACCCTAACCCTAACCCTAAACCTTACCTTAGCACAAAGCTAACCCAAACCCTAACCTTGAACATAGCACAAACCTAACCCTAAACCTAGCACAACACTAACCCAAACCCTAATCCTAGAACAAACGCAACCCTTAAACATACCAACCATAACCCTAAAGCTATCACAACATTAACACTAATCCTATCCGTAACCCAACCTAAACCCAACCTTACCACAACCCAAAGATGAACCCTAACTCTAACCCTAGCACAAACATAATCCTAACACTAAGCTTAACACTAACTCTAACACAACCCTATGCATAACACTAACAGTAGCACAATCCAAACCCTAATACTGAATCTAGCACAACCCTAACCCTAAACCTAACACTAACCCTAGCCCAACCCTAACCTTAACACTAACAATAACCTTAACCCTAATCCTAAACTTTACCTTAAACCTAACCATAGCACAATCCTAACTCTAATACTAACCCGAAATGTAGCACGACCCTAACCATAATGCTATCCCTGAACAGAGAACAATCCTAAATTTAGACCCAGAATTAACCTAACACTAAACCTAATCCTAACCCTGACCCTAGCACAACCCTAACCCTAAACCTAGTATGATCCTAACCCCAACTATAAAAGAACACTAACCCTAACCTTAGCACAACTTTAAGAATAAACCCTAACCCTAACCCTAACCATAGCATAACCCTAAACCAGCACATTAATCCTAACCCTAATCCTAACTCGAGCACAACCCTAACCCTAACCGTTAACCAAACCCTAACACCTAAATCTATCGCTAACACTTGCACAACCCTAAAACTAAACCTAACCCTAGCATAACCCTACAACTAACCCTAACCCTAGCACAAAACTAACCCTAACCATAATCTTAAATCTAACCTTAGCACAACCCTAACCCTGCCCCTAGCAAAATCCTAATCCTAACACTAGTACAACCCTAACGTTGACACTGACCCTAGCCCTAATATTAAACCCAGCACAACCATAACCCTAACACTAACCCTAAGTTTAACCCTGGCACAACCCTCATCCTAACTCTAATTCTAGCACAACCCTAAGCCTAACCCTAACCTTAATCCTAACCCAAGCAAAACTCTAACCCTAAAACTACCAAAACCCCAAACCTAACCCTAAACCAATCCCTCACCCTCATCCCTGCATAATCCTAAGAATAACCCTAACCCTAAAAGAACCCAAACCCTAATCCTAACAGTAGCACATCAATAATCCTAACCCAATCACAACCCTGACCATAACTCTAAACCTAGCAAAACCATAACAATAACATTGTCACTAACCCCAGCACAAGCTAATATTACAACCTAATCCTATGCCTATCCTTATCACAACCTTGACCATAACTCTAACCCTAGCAAAACCCTAAGTATAACACTATCCCTAAACCTACCACAACCCTAATATTAAAACCTAACCCTATGCCTAACACTAACACTAGCACAACCTTAATACTAGGCATAACCTTAAGACTAACCCTAACCGAAAACCTAATCCTAACAGAACCCTAAACCATAACCCTAGCACACCCTAAGTAAGTAACAATGTTTCTGAACTAAGTTTAGAAAAAAAGAGAAAAGTGATATATCTCACGTAGTAGAGAAGAGCACATGAACGGGTTAGCAAGGTAAGAACGAAAAGGAAAGCACACCGTTGTAAACTAAGTACATGAAAACAACAAAACCTGTTCATGACCCATGTTGAGAAGAAAGCAGAAAAGTGATATATCTACCATAGTACAGAAGAACACATAAATGTGTCCCAAAGGTAAGAACAGAAACAGAAAGCACAGCTCTGTGAACTAAGTACAGAAAAAGAAGAAACAGTGTTTCTGAACTAAGTTGAGAAGAAAACAGAAAATTGATATATCTAGCATAGTAGAGAAGAGCAAATAAATGTGTTTCCATGGTAATAACAGAGACATAAAACACAGAGTTGAGAAGTAAGTACAGGAAAACACGAAACAATGTTTCTGAACTAAGATGAGAAGAAAACAGAAAAGTGATATATCTAGCACGGTTGAGAAGAGCACATAAATGTGTCTCCAAAGTAAGAAAAGAAAGTTAAACCACAGTGTTGTTAACCTAGCACAGGAAACTATGTAACAGTGTCTCCGAACTAAGTTGAGAAGAAAACAGACAAGTGATGTATCTGGTTTAGTACAGAAGAACACATAAAAGCATCTAAAACTTAAGAACAGACAGGCAAAGCACAGCATTGTGAACTAAGTACCTGTAAGCATGTAAAAATGTTACTGAACTAAGTGGAGAAGAAAACAGAAAAGAGATGTATCTCTCGTAGTAGAGAAGAGCACAAAAACATGTTTCCAAAGTAAGAAAAGATAGTTAAAGCGCAGCGTTGTGAACTAAGAACAGGAGAATATGTATCAGAGTTTCTGAACTAAGTAGAGAAGAAATCAGAAAAGTGAGATATCAAGCATAGTAGAGAAGATCACATACACGTGTTTCCAAGGTAAGAAGAGAAAGGAGAGCACAGCGTTGTGAACTAAGTACATGAAAATAATAAAAAATGTTTCTGAACTGTGTTGAAAACGAAACAGAAAAGTAATATATCTGGCATACTACAGAAGAACACATAAACGTATTTCCCAGGTAAAAACAGACAGGCAAAGCACAGCGTTGTAAACTAAGTACATGTTAAAAATAAAAAGTGTCTCTGACATATGTTGAGAAGAGAACAGAAAAGTGATATATCTGGCATAATACAGAACAACACATAAACGTATCTCCAAAGTAAGAAAAAAAGTTAAAGCACAGCATTGTGAACTAAGTACAGGAAAATGTGTAACAGTGTTTCTGAACTAAGTTGAGAAGAAAACAGAAAAGTGATATATCTGGCATAGTACAGAAGAACACATAAACGTATCAAAAAAAGGTTAAGAACAAAAAGGCAAAGCACAGCGTTGTGAACTAAGTACAAGAAAACATGTAACAATGTTACTGAACTAAGTGGAGAAGAAAATAGAAAAGTGATATAACCTGCTTAGTAGAGAAGAGCACATGAACGGGTTTCCCAGGTAAGAACAGACAGGCAAAGCAAAGCATTGTGAACTAAGTACACGAAAGAAAATAGAAAAGTGCTATATCTAGCATAGTACAGAAGAGCACATGAACATATCTCCAAGGTAAGAACAGACAGGACAGCACAGCGTTGTAAATTAAGATCATGAAAACATTAAAAAGTTTTTCTGACCTATGTTGAGAAGAAAAGAAAAAGTGATATATCTGACATAGTCCAGAACAACACATAAAAGTATCTCCAAGTTAACAAAAGAAAGGCAAAGCACAGCATTGTGAACTAAGTACATGAAAACAGGTAACAATGTTATTGAACTAAGTTGAGAAGAAAACAGAAGAGTGATGTATCTAGGGTAGTAGAGAAAAGCATATATACATATTTACATGATAAAAACTGAAACAAAAAACACAGCATTGAGAAGTACAGGAAAAACTGAAACAGTGTTTCTGAACTAAGATGAGAAGAAAACAGAATAATGATATATCTACCATAGTTGAGAAGAGCACATAAAGGTGTCTCCAAAGTAAGAAAAGACAGTGTTGTGAACTAAGTACAGGTTAGTAGCTAGGTTTTTTGTTGATGTTTTTTTGTTTTTTTGTTTTGTTTTGTTTTGTTTTATGTTTGTTTGTTTGTTTGTTTGGTTTGGTTTTTTTGTTGTTGTTGTTAGTTGAAACAAGGTTTCCCGAGAAAGAATATCACCTGCAAAGCAGGATTAAAACTCAGGGATCTGCCTGCCTCTACCGTCTTCAGGGTGCTGGGCCTAAAGGAATGCACCACCACACCCAGCTTGGCTTCCTTGTATTTCTTAATTCCAGGAAGGCATTTTGTTTTTCTTCTTCTGGTTTATATTCTTTACTCTATATTTATTCTTTATCATATATTTAGTGAAATTTACAAAAATCTCTCTCTCTCACCTCTGTGGTATGTGTTTGAGAGAGAGAGATAGAATCTCTGTGTGTGATGTGTGTCTTTCTTTTTCTTCTCCCCCTCAACCCTTGCTTGACTGCATAGAATAAAACAAACAAGCAAACAAAAAGCATGAAAACAAAACAGCAACAGCAACAACAACAACAAAAGCAGAAGCAGGCCTTCTCTTTGTTTCAAGGCCAGACAGGTCTCCAGAGTGAGTGGCAGGGCAGCCACCCCTATCTGGAGAGAGAAAAAATAAACTAAAACAAAACAAAACAAAACAAAACAAAGAAACAGACACAAAACCAAAGCTTGTTTGTTTTTGATTTCTCATTCACTTATTTAATTTTAAAATATAGCTAGCTCTCTGTCTCTCAGAGACATACAGAGAGAGAGAGGATAGAGAGAGAGAGAGAGAGAGAGAGAGACAGAGAGATGATATGGAGAGTTTGTCTCAAATAAATAAATAAATAACTAGATAATAAATAGCCGAACAAATAATAAATGGATAAATAGATAGATAAATAAATCAATTTGGCAGCTGGAGTATTGGCTCAGTGGTTAAGAGCACATGGTCTGGTCTCCTCAAGATCCCACACTCAACTCAAAACACACACATGGCAGCTCAGGACCTTCAGTTCCAGATCTTCTGACACCCTCATACAGACACACATGAAATAAAAACCAATAAGTAAACAAACTCAGAAAGAACTAGAGAAGTTTCCAAGGGGTGAGAAAAACTGTGCCGAGGCATCTACTCGGTATGAAAGACAGTCAATACAGAGAGACATCGTCTCATAAAACTTTTGTCAACAAAACACAAGAAATAAAATTAAAACATAGGCCGGGCATGGTGAAGCATGACTGTCATCCCAGGTCTCGAGGAGTCAGAGAGAGGCAAGTGGATCTCTCTGAGTTCCAGGCCAGCCTGGTCTACAAAACCAAGGCTACCAAGGCTGGAAACAAACAAACAAAACAAAAACAGAAACAAACCAAAGCAACAAATAAATAAATGGGTGAATGGATAAATAAATAAAGCAAGCAAACACACACACACAAAACACAATGAATTAGAGTCTGTGCTGGTGGTGGCAGTACAGGCCTGCACATTACATATCTCTCTGAATAAATTCTAACTCTAAAAGGGAAACTTACACACTGGGGCTGTAAGGATACTGGCAAGAAGCCAGGCAGATGAGGGCAAAACAAACACACACACAACATGAATAATACAGTCAAAATCAACCAAGGAATGAGGGAGGGGGCTACGGCTGGGATATAAAGTAAATAACCTGTGAATAATATTAAAAAAATAAACAATAATATTAAAAAACAAAAAACAAAAACAACAACAAACAAGGAAGAACAATTCAACAACAAGCTAGAGGGAGAGACAAGAAGGCTCACAGCAAACTGGTTCAGCACCATTGCACAGACCCAGGTCTTGGGATTAGGGTCAGGAAAAAAAACAAAAACAAAAAAGAAAACAAAAAAAAAGCAGAAGCAGGCTTTTCCTTATTTCAAGGCCAAACTGGTCTCGAGAGCAGTGGCAGGACAGCCACTACATGCAAACGAATAACCAAACCAGAAAAAAAAAAAGAAAAATAGAAATAAATGAAATGTGGACTCACAGATTGTGCAGGAACAACACCTATGATGGAAAGACTATGTATTTAGTTAGTTTTATTTATTCTATATTTATTCTTTATCGTATATCCTAAACCCAGCACAACCATAACCCTAACCCTTACCCTAGCACAACCCTAACCCTAAACCTAACCCTTTACCTTATACCTAAATCTAACCCTAAAGGTAACACTAAGCCTATCACAACACTAACCCAACCATAACCTTAACCTAGAACAACCTTAACTCTAACCTTAACATAACCCTAACGCTAACCTTAACCCTAACCATAGCACAACCCTAACCCTAACCATAACCATAGCCCTAAAACCAGCAAAACCGTGAACCATAGCAGAACACTAACCCTAACATTAACCATAACCCTAACTTTACCCGTAACCCTATACATAACCTACCCTTACCTCTACCCCTACCCCTGAACCTGACCCTGACCCTGAGCCTGACCCGAACACTGAACATGACCCTAAGCATTAACCCTGACACTGACCCTGATCCTAACCCTAACCTTAAACCTACCACTGACCCTGACCTTAAACGTAACTGTAAACTAACCCTGACACTGACTAACCCCTAAACCTGACCCTGACCCTCAACCTGGCCCTAACCCCTAACCCTAACCCTAACCCTAACCCTAACCCTAACCCTAAACCTTACCTTAGCACAAAGCTAACCCAAACCCTAACCTTGAACATAGCACAAACCTAACCCTAAACCTAGCACAACACTAACCCAAACCCTAATCCTAGAACAAACGCAACCCTTAAACATACCAACCATAACCCTAAAGCTATCACAACATTAACACTAATCCTATCCGTAACCCAACCTAAACCCAACCTTACCACAACCCAAAGATGAACCCTAACTCTAACCCTAGCACAAACATAATCCTAACACTAAGCTTAACACTAACTCTAACACAACCCTATGCATAACACTAACAGTAGCACAATCCAAACCCTAATACTGAATCTAGCACAACCCTAACCCTAAACCTAACACTAACCCTAGCCCAACCCTAACCTTAACACTAACAATAACCTTAACCCTAATCCTAAACTTTACCTTAAACCTAACCATAGCACAATCCTAACTCTAATACTAACCCGAAATGTAGCACGACCCTAACCATAATGCTATCCCTGAACAGAGAACAATCCTAAATTTAGACCCAGAATTAACCTAACACTAAACCTAATCCTAACCCTGACCCTAGCACAACCCTAACCCTAAACCTAGTATGATCCTAACCCCAACTATAAAAGAACACTAACCCTAACCTTAGCACAACTTTAAGAATAAACCCTAACCCTAACCCTAACCATAGCATAACCCTAAACCAGCACATTAATCCTAACCCTAATCCTAACTCGAGCACAACCCTAACCCTAACCGTTAACCAAACCCTAACACCTAAATCTATCGCTAACACTTGCACAACCCTAAAACTAAACCTAACCCTAGCATAACCCTACAACTAACCCTAACCCTAGCACAAAACTAACCCTAACCATAATCTTAAATCTAACCTTAGCACAACCCTAACCCTGCCCCTAGCAAAATCCTAATCCTAACACTAGTACAACCCTAACGTTGACACTGACCCTAGCCCTAATATTAAACCCAGCACAACCATAACCCTAACACTAACCCTAAGTTTAACCCTGGCACAACCCTCATCCTAACTCTAATTCTAGCACAACCCTAAGCCTAACCCTAACCTTAATCCTAACCCAAGCAAAACTCTAACCCTAAAACTACCAAAACCCCAAACCTAACCCTAAACCAATCCCTCACCCTCATCCCTGCATAATCCTAAGAATAACCCTAACCCTAAAAGAACCCAAACCCTAATCCTAACAGTAGCACATCAATAATCCTAACCCAATCACAACCCTGACCATAACTCTAAACCTAGCAAAACCATAACAATAACATTGTCACTAACCCCAGCACAAGCTAATATTACAACCTAATCCTATGCCTATCCTTATCACAACCTTGACCATAACTCTAACCCTAGCAAAACCCTAAGTATAACACTATCCCTAAACCTACCACAACCCTAATATTAAAACCTAACCCTATGCCTAACACTAACACTAGCACAACCTTAATACTAGGCATAACCTTAAGACTAACCCTAACCGAAAACCTAATCCTAACAGAACCCTAAACCATAACCCTAGCACACCCTAAGTAAGTAACAATGTTTCTGAACTAAGTTTAGAAAAAAAGAGAAAAGTGATATATCTCACGTAGTAGAGAAGAGCACATGAACGGGTTAGCAAGGTAAGAACGAAAAGGAAAGCACACCGTTGTAAACTAAGTACATGAAAACAACAAAACCTGTTCATGACCCATGTTGAGAAGAAAGCAGAAAAGTGATATATCTACCATAGTACAGAAGAACACATAAATGTGTCCCAAAGGTAAGAACAGAAACAGAAAGCACAGCTCTGTGAACTAAGTACAGAAAAAGAAGAAACAGTGTTTCTGAACTAAGTTGAGAAGAAAACAGAAAATTGATATATCTAGCATAGTAGAGAAGAGCAAATAAATGTGTTTCCATGGTAATAACAGAGACATAAAACACAGAGTTGAGAAGTAAGTACAGGAAAACACGAAACAATGTTTCTGAACTAAGATGAGAAGAAAACAGAAAAGTGATATATCTAGCACGGTTGAGAAGAGCACATAAATGTGTCTCCAAAGTAAGAAAAGAAAGTTAAACCACAGTGTTGTTAACCTAGCACAGGAAACTATGTAACAGTGTCTCCGAACTAAGTTGAGAAGAAAACAGACAAGTGATGTATCTGGTTTAGTACAGAAGAACACATAAAAGCATCTAAAACTTAAGAACAGACAGGCAAAGCACAGCATTGTGAACTAAGTACCTGTAAGCATGTAAAAATGTTACTGAACTAAGTGGAGAAGAAAACAGAAAAGAGATGTATCTCTCGTAGTAGAGAAGAGCACAAAAACATGTTTCCAAAGTAAGAAAAGATAGTTAAAGCGCAGCGTTGTGAACTAAGAACAGGAGAATATGTATCAGAGTTTCTGAACTAAGTAGAGAAGAAATCAGAAAAGTGAGATATCAAGCATAGTAGAGAAGATCACATACACGTGTTTCCAAGGTAAGAAGAGAAAGGAGAGCACAGCGTTGTGAACTAAGTACATGAAAATAATAAAAAATGTTTCTGAACTGTGTTGAAAACGAAACAGAAAAGTAATATATCTGGCATACTACAGAAGAACACATAAACGTATTTCCCAGGTAAAAACAGACAGGCAAAGCACAGCGTTGTAAACTAAGTACATGTTAAAAATAAAAAGTGTCTCTGACATATGTTGAGAAGAGAACAGAAAAGTGATATATCTGGCATAATACAGAACAACACATAAACGTATCTCCAAAGTAAGAAAAAAAGTTAAAGCACAGCATTGTGAACTAAGTACAGGAAAATGTGTAACAGTGTTTCTGAACTAAGTTGAGAAGAAAACAGAAAAGTGATATATCTGGCATAGTACAGAAGAACACATAAACGTATCAAAAAAATGTTAAGAACAAAAAGGCAAAGCACAGCGTTGTGAACTAAGTACAAGAAAACATGTAACGATGTTACTGAACTAAGTGGAGAAGAAAATAGAAAAGTGATATAACCTGCTTAGTAGAGAAGAGCACATGAACGGGTTTCCCAGGTAAGAACAGACAGGCAAAGCAAAGCATTGTGAACTAAGTACACGAAAGAAAATAGAAAAGTGCTATATCTAGCATAGTACAGAAGAGCACATGAACATGTCTCCAAGGTAAGAACAGACAGGACAGCACAGCGTTGTAAATTAAGATCATGAAAACATTAAAAAGTTTTTCTGACCTATGTTGAGAAGAAAAGAAAAAGTGATATATCTGACATAGTCCAGAACAACACATAAAAGTATCTCCAAGTTAACAAAAGAAAGGCAAAGCACAGCATTGTGAACTAAGTACATGAAAACAGGTAACAATGTTATTGAACTAAGTTGAGAAGAAAACAGAAGAGTGACGTATCTAGGGTAGTAGAGAAAAGCATATATACATATTTACATGATAAAAACCGAAACAAAAAACACAGCATTGAGAAGTACAGGAAAAACTGAATCAGTGTTTCTGAACTAAGATGAGAAGAAAACAGAATAATGATATATCTACCATAGTTGAGAAGAGCACATAAAGGTGTCTCCAAAGTAAGAAAAGACAGTGTTGTGAACTAAGTACAGGTTAGTATCTAGGATTTTTGTTGATGGTTTTTTGTTTTTTTTGTTTTGTTTTGTTTTGTTTTATGTTTGTTTGTTTGTTTGTTTGTTTTGGTTTTTTTGTTGTTGTTGTTAGTTGAAACAAGGTTTCCCGAGAAAGAATATCACCTGCAAAGCAGGATTAAAACTCAGGGATCTGCCTGCCTCTGCTGTTTTCAGGGTGCTTGGCCTAAAGGAATGCACCACAACACCCAGCTTGGCTTCCTTGTATTTCTTAATTCCAGGAAGGCATTTTGTTTTTCTTCTTCTGGTTTATATTCTTTGCTCTATATTTATTCTTTATCATATATTTAGTGAAATTTACAAAAATCTCTCTCTCTCACCTCTGTGGTATGTGTTTGAGAGAGAGAGATAGAATCTCTGTGTGTGATGTGTGTCTTTCTTTTTCTTCTCCCCCTCAACCCTTGCTTGACTGCATAGAATAAAACAAACAAGCAAACAAAAAGCATGAAAACAAAACAGCAACAGCAACAACAACAACAAAAGCAGAAGCAGGCCTTCTCTTTGTTTCAAGGCCAGACTGGTCTCCAGAGTGAGTGGCAGGGCAGCCACCCCTATCTGGAGAGAGAAAAAATAAACTAAAACAAAACAAAACAAAACAAAACAAAACAAAGAAACAGACACAAAACCAAAGCTTGTTTGTTTTTGATTTCTCATTCACTTATTTAATTTTAAAATATAGCTAGCTCTCTGTCTCTCAGAGACATACAGAGAGAGAGAGGATAGAGAGAGAGAGAGAGAGAGAGAGAGACAGAGAGATGATATGGAGAGTTTGTCTCAAATAAATAAATAAATAACTAGATAATAAATAGCCGAACAAATAATAAATGGATAAATAGATAGATAAATAAATCAATTTGGCAGCTGGAGTATTGGCTCAGTGGTTAAGAGCACATGGTCTGGTCTCCTCAAGATCCCACACTCAACTCAAAACACACACATGGCAGCTCAGGACCTTCAGTTCCAGATCTTCTGACACCCTCATACAGACACACATGAAATAAAAACCAATAAGTAAACAAACTCAGAAAGAACTAGAGAAGTTTCCAAGGGGTGAGAAAAACTGTGCCGAGGCATCTACTCAGTATGAAAGACAGCCAATACAGAGAGACATCGTCTCATAAAACTTGTGTCAACAAAACACAAGAAATAAAATTAAAACATAGGCCGGGCATGGTGAAGCATGACTGTCATCCCAGGTCTCGAGGAGTCAGAGAGAGGCAAGTGGATCTCTCTGAGTTCCAGGCCAGCCTGGTCTACAAAACCAAGGCTACCAAGGCTGGAAACAAACAAACAAAACAAAAACAGAAACAAACCAAAGCAACAAATAAATAAATGGGTGAATGGATAAATAAATAAAGCAAGCAAACACACACACACAAAACACAATGAATTAGAGTCTGTGCTGGTGGTGGCAGTACAGGCCTGCACATTACATATCTCTCTGAATAAATTCTAACTCTAAAAGGGAAACTTACACACTGGGGCTGTAAGGATACTGGCAAGAAGCCAGGCAGATGAGGGCAAAACAAACACACACACAACATGAATAATACAGTCAAAATCAACCAAGGAATGAGGGAGGGGGCTACGTCTGGGATATAAAGTAAATAACCTGTGAATAATATTAAAAAAATAAACAATAATATTAAAAAACAAAAAACAAAAACAACAACAAACAAGGAAGAACAATTCAACAACAAGCTAGAGGGAGAGACAAGAAGGCTCACAGCAAACTGGTTCAGCACCATTGCACAGACCCAGGTCTTGGGATTAGGGTCAGGAAAAAAAACAAAAACAAAAAAGAAAACAAAAAAAAAAAGCAGAAGCAGGCTTTTCCTTATTTCAAGGCCAAACTGGTCTCGAGAGCAGTGGCAGGACAGCCACTACATGCAAACGAATAACCAAACCAGAAAAAAAAAAGAAAAATAGAAATAAATGAAATGTGGACTCACAGATTGTGCAGGAACAACACCTATGATGGAAAGACTATGTATTTAGTTAGTTTTATTTATTCTATATTTATTCTTTATCGTATATCCTAAACCCAGCACAACCATAACCCTAACCCTTACCCTAGCACAACCCTAACCCTAAACCTAACCCTTTACCTTATACCTAAATCTAACCCTAAAGGTAACACTAAGCCTATCACAACACTAACCCAACCATAACCTTAACCTAGAACAACCTTAACTCTAACCTTAACATAACCCTAACGCTAACCTTAACCCTAACCATAGCACAACCCTAACCCTAACCATAACCATAGCCCTAAAACCAGCAAAACCGTGAACCATAGCAGAACACTAACCCTAACATTAACCATAACCCTAACCTTACCCGTAACCCTATACATAACCTACCCTTACCTCTACCCCTACCCCTGAACCTGACCCTGACCCTGAGCCTGACCCGAACACTGAACATGACCCTAAGCATTAACCCTGACACTGACCCTGATCCTAACCCTAACCTTAAACCTACCACTGACCCTGACCTTAAACGTAACTGTAAACTAACCCTGACACTGACTAACCCCTAAACCTGACCCTGACCCTCACCCTGGCCCTAACCCCTAACCCTAACCCTAACCCTAACCCTAACCCTAACCCTAACCCTAAACCTTACCTTAGCACAAAGCTAACCCAAACCCTAACCTTGAACATAGCACAAACCTAACCCTAAACCTAGCACAACACTAACCCAAACCCTAATCCTAGAACAAACGCAACCCTTAAACATACCAACCATAACCCTAAAGCTATCACAACATTAACACTAATCCTATCCGTAACCCAACCTAAACCCAACCTTACCACAACCCAAAGATGAACCCTAACTCTAACCCTAGCACAAACATAATCCTAACACTAAGCTTAACTCTAACTCTAACACAACCCTATCCATAACACTAACAGTAGCACAATCCAAACCCTAATACTGAATCTAGCACAACCCTAACCCTAAACCTAACACTAACCCTAGCCCAACCCTAACCTTAACACTAACAATAACCTTAACCCTAATCCTAAACTTTACCTTAAACCTAACCATAGCACAATCCTAACTCTAATACTAACCCGAAATGTAGCACGACCCTAACCATAATGCTATCCCTGAACAGAGAACAAACCTAAATTTAGCCCCAGCATTAACCTAACACTAAACCTAATCCTAACCCTGACCCTAGCACAACCCTAACCCTAAACCTAGTATGATCCTAACCCCAACTACAAAAGAACACTAACCCTAACCTTAGCACAACTTTAAGAATAAACCCTAACCCTAACCCTAACCATAGCATAACCCTAAACTAGCACATTAATCCTAACCCTAATCCTAACTCGAGCACAACCCTAACCCTAACCGTTAACCAAACCCTAACACCTAAATCTATCGCTAACACTTGCACAACCCTAAAACTAAACCTAACCCTAGCATAACCCTAAAACTAACCCTAACCCTAGCACAAAACTAACCCTAACCATAATCTTAAATCTAACCTTAGTACAACCCTAACCCTGCCCCTAGCAAAATCCTAATCCTAACGCTAGTACAACCCTAACGTTGACACTGACCCTAGCCCTAATATTAAACCCAGCACAACCATAACCCTAACACTAACCCTAAGTTTAACCCTAGCACAACCCTCATCCTAACTCTAATTCTAGCACAACCCTAAGCCTAACCCTAACCTTAATCCTAACCCAAGCAAAACCCTAACCCTAAAACTACCAAAACCCCAAACCTAACCCTAAACCAATCCCTCACCCTCATCCCTGCATAATCCTAAGAATAACCCTAACCCAGAAGAACCCAAACCCTAATGCTAACAGTAGCACATCAATAATCCAACCCAATCACAATCCTGACCATAAGTCTAAACCCAGCAAAACCATAACAATAACATTGTCACTAACCCCAGCACAAGCTAATATTACAACCTAATCCTATGCCTACCCTTATCACAACCTTGACCATAACTCTAACCCTAGCAAAACCCTAAGTATAACACTATCCCTAAACCTACCACAACCCTAATATTAAAACCTAACCCTATGCCTAACACTAACACTAGCACAACCTTAATACTAGGCACAACCTTAAGACTAACCCTAACTGAAAACCTAATCCTAACACAACCCTAAACATAACCCTAGCACACCCTAAGTAAGTAACAATGTTTCTGAACTAAGTTTAGAAAAAAAGAGAAAAGTGATATATCTCACGTAGTAGAGAAGAGCACATGAACGGGTTAGCAAGGTAAGAACGAAAAGGAAAGCACACCGTTGTAAACTAAGTACATGAAAACAACAAAACCTGTTCATGACCCATGTTGAGAAGAAAGCAGAAAAGTGATATATCTACCATAGTACAGAAGAACACATAAATGTGTCCCAAAGGTAAGAACAGAAACAGAAAGCACAGCTCTGTGAACTAAGTACAGAAAAAGAAGAAACAGTGTTTCTGAACTAAGTTGAGAAGAAAACAGAAAATTGATATATCTAGCATAGTAGAGAAGAGCAAATAAATGTGTTTCCATGGTAATAACAGAGACATAAAACACAGAGTTGAGAAGTAAGTACAGGAAAACACGAAACAATGTTTCTGAACTAAGATGAGAAGAAAACAGAAAAGTGATATATCTAGCACGGTTGAGAAGAGCACATAAATGTGTCTCCAAAGTAAGAAAAGAAAGTTAAACCACAGTGTTGTTAACCTAGCACAGGAAACTATGTAACAGTGTCTCCGAACTAAGTTGAGAAGAAAACAGACAAGTGATGTATCTGGTTTAGTACAGAAGAACACATAAAAGCATCTAAAACTTAAGAACAGACAGGCAAAGCACAGCATTGTGAACTAAGTACCTGTAAGCATGTAAAAATGTTACTGAACTAAGTGGAGAAGAAAACAGAAAAGAGATGTATCTCTCGTAGTAGAGAAGAGCACAAAAACATGTTTCCAAAGTAAGAAAAGATAGTTAAAGCGCAGCGTTGTGAACTAAGAACAGGAGAATATGTATCAGAGTTTCTGAACTAAGTAGAGAAGAAATCAGAAAAGTGAGATATCAAGCATAGTAGAGAAGATCACATACACGTGTTTCCAAGGTAAGAAGAGAAAGGAGAGCACAGCGTTGTGAACTAAGTACATGAAAATAATAAAAAATGTTTCTGAACTGTGTTGAAAACGAAACAGAAAAGTAATATATCTGGCATACTACAGAAGAACACATAAACGTATTTCCCAGGTAAAAACAGACAGGCAAAGCACAGCGTTGTAAACTAAGTACATGTTAAAAATAAAAAGTGTCTCTGACATATGTTGAGAAGAGAACAGAAAAGTGATATATCTGGCATAATACAGAACAACACATAAACGTATCTCCAAAGTAAGAAAAAAAGTTAAAGCACAGCATTGTGAACTAAGTACAGGAAAATGTGTAACAGTGTTTCTGAACTAAGTTGAGAAGAAAACAGAAAAGTGATATATCTGGCATAGTACAGAAGAACACATAAACGTATCAAAAAAATGTTAAGAACAAAAAGGCAAAGCACAGCGTTGTGAACTAAGTACAAGAAAACATGTAACGATGTTACTGAACTAAGTGGAGAAGAAAATAGAAAAGTGATATAACCTGCTTAGTAGAGAAGAGCACATGAACGGGTTTCCCAGGTAAGAACAGACAGGCAAAGCAAAGCATTGTGAACTAAGTACACGAAAGAAAATAGAAAAGTGCTATATCTAGCATAGTACAGAAGAGCACATGAACATGTCTCCAAGGTAAGAACAGACAGGACAGCACAGCGTTGTAAATTAAGATCATGAAAACATTAAAAAGTTTTTCTGACCTATGTTGAGAAGAAAAGAAAAAGTGATATATCTGACATAGTCCAGAACAACACATAAAAGTATCTCCAAGTTAACAAAAGAAAGGCAAAGCACAGCATTGTGAACTAAGTACATGAAAACAGGTAACAATGTTATTGAACTAAGTTGAGAAGAAAACAGAAGAGTGACGTATCTAGGGTAGTAGAGAAAAGCATATATACATATTTACATGATAAAAACCGAAACAAAAAACACAGCATTGAGAAGTACAGGAAAAACTGAATCAGTGTTTCTGAACTAAGATGAGAAGAAAACAGAATAATGATATATCTACCATAGTTGAGAAGAGCACATAAAGGTGTCTCCAAAGTAAGAAAAGACAGTGTTGTGAACTAAGTACAGGTTAGTATCTAGGATTTTTGTTGATGGTTTTTTGTTTTTTTTGTTTTGTTTTGTTTTGTTTTATGTTTGTTTGTTTGTTTGTTTTGGTTTTTTTGTTGTTGTTGTTAGTTGAAACAAGGTTTCCCGAGAAAGAATATCACCTGCAAAGCAGGATTAAAACTCAGGGATCTGCCTGCCTCTGCTGTTTTCAGGGTGCTTGGCCTAAAGGAATGCACCACAACACCCAGCTTGGCTTCCTTGTATTTCTTAATTCCAGGAAGGCATTTTGTTTTTCTTCTTCTGGTTTATATTCTTTGCTCTATATTTATTCTTTATCATATATTTAGTGAAATTTACAAAAATCTCTCTCTCTCACCTCTGTGGTATGTGTTTGAGAGAGAGAGATAGAATCTCTGTGTGTGATGTGTGTCTTTCTTTTTCTTCTCCCCCTCAACCCTTGCTTGACTGCATAGAATAAAACAAACAAGCAAACAAAAAGCATGAAAACAAAACAGCAACAGCAACAACAACAACAAAAGCAGAAGCAGGCCTTCTCTTTGTTTCAAGGCCAGACTGGTCTCCAGAGTGAGTGGCAGGGCAGCCACCCCTATCTGGAGAGAGAAAAAATAAACTAAAACAAAACAAAACAAAACAAAACAAAACAAAGAAACAGACACAAAACCAAAGCTTGTTTGTTTTTGATTTCTCATTCACTTATTTAATTTTAAAATATAGCTAGCTCTCTGTCTCTCAGAGACATACAGAGAGAGAGAGGATAGAGAGAGAGAGAGAGAGAGAGAGAGAGACAGAGAGATGATATGGAGAGTTTGTCTCAAATAAATAAATAAATAACTAGATAATAAATAGCCGAACAAATAATAAATGGATAAATAGATAGATAAATAAATCAATTTGGCAGCTGGAGTATTGGCTCAGTGGTTAAGAGCACATGGTCTGGTCTCCTCAAGATCCCACACTCAACTCAAAACACACACATGGCAGCTCAGGACCTTCAGTTCCAGATCTTCTGACACCCTCATACAGACACACATGAAATAAAAACCAATAAGTAAACAAACTCAGAAAGAACTAGAGAAGTTTCCAAGGGGTGAGAAAAACTGTGCCGAGGCATCTACTCGGTATGAAAGACAGCCAATACAGAGAGACATCGTCTCATAAAACTTGTGTCAACAAAACACAAGAAATAAAATTAAAACATAGGCCGGGCATGGTGAAGCATGACTGTCATCCCAGGTCTCGAGGAGTCAGAGAGAGGCAAGTGGATCTCTCTGAGTTCCAGGCCAGCCTGGTCTACAAAACCAAGGCTACCAAGGCTGGAAACAAACAAACAAAACAAAAACAGAAACAAACCAAAGCAACAAATAAATAAATGGGTGAATGGATAAATAAATAAAGCAAGCAAACACACACACACAAAACACAATGAATTAGAGTCTGTGCTGGTGGTGGCAGTACAGGCCTGCACATTACATATCTCTCTGAATAAATTCTAACTCTAAAAGGGAAACTTACACACTGGGGCTGTAAGGATACTGGCAAGAAGCCAGGCAGATGAGGGCAAAACAAACACACACACAACATGAATAATACAGTCAAAATCAACCAAGGAATGAGGGAGGGGGCTACGTCTGGGATATAAAGTAAATAACCTGTGAATAATATTAAAAAAATAAACAATAATATTAAAAAACAAAAAACAAAAACAACAACAAACAAGGAAGAACAATTCAACAACAAGCTAGAGGGAGAGACAAGAAGGCTCACAGCAAACTGGTTCAGCACCATTGCACAGACCCAGGTCTTGGGATTAGGGTCAGGAAAAAAAACAAAAACAAAAAAGAAAACAAAAAAAAAAAGCAGAAGCAGGCTTTTCCTTATTTCAAGGCCAAACTGGTCTCGAGAGCAGTGGCAGGACAGCCACTACATGCAAACGAATAACCAAACCAGAAAAAAAAAAGAAAAATAGAAATAAATGAAATGTGGACTCACAGATTGTGCAGGAACAACACCTATGATGGAAAGACTATGTATTTAGTTAGTTTTATTTATTCTATATTTATTCTTTATCGTATATCCTAAACCCAGCACAACCATAACCCTAACCCTTACCCTAGCACAACCCTAACCCTAAACCTAACCCTTTACCTTATACCTAAATCTAACCCTAAAGGTAACACTAAGCCTATCACAACACTAACCCAACCATAACCTTAACCTAGAACAACCTTAACTCTAACCTTAACATAACCCTAACGCTAACCTTAACCCTAACCATAGCACAACCCTAACCCTAACCATAACCATAGCCCTAAAACCAGCAAAACCGTGAACCATAGCAGAACACTAACCCTAACATTAACCATAACCCTAACCTTACCCGTAACCCTATACATAACCTACCCTTACCTCTACCCCTACCCCTGAACCTGACCCTGACCCTGAGCCTGACCCGAACACTGAACATGACCCTAAGCATTAACCCTGACACTGACCCTGATCCTAACCCTAACCTTAAACCTACCACTGACCCTGACCTTAAACGTAACTGTAAACTAACCCTGACACTGACTAACCCCTAAACCTGACCCTGACCCTCACCCTGGCCCTAACCCCTAACCCTAACCCTAACCCTAACCCTAACCCTAACCCTAACCCTAAACCTTACCTTAGCACAAAGCTAACCCAAACCCTAACCTTGAACATAGCACAAACCTAACCCTAAACCTAGCACAACACTAACCCAAACCCTAATCCTAGAACAAACGCAACCCTTAAACATACCAACCATAACCCTAAAGCTATCACAACATTAACACTAATCCTATCCGTAACCCAACCTAAACCCAACCTTACCACAACCCAAAGATGAACCCTAACTCTAACCCTAGCACAAACATAATCCTAACACTAAGCTTAACTCTAACTCTAACACAACCCTATCCATAACACTAACAGTAGCACAATCCAAACCCTAATACTGAATCTAGCACAACCCTAACCCTAAACCTAACACTAACCCTAGCCCAACCCTAACCTTAACACTAACAATAACCTTAACCCTAATCCTAAACTTTACCTTAAACCTAACCATAGCACAATCCTAACTCTAATACTAACCCGAAATGTAGCACGACCCTAACCATAATGCTATCCCTGAACAGAGAACAAACCTAAATTTAGCCCCAGCATTAACTTAACACTAAACCTAATCCTAACCCTGACCCTAGCACAACCCTAACCCTAAACCTAGTATGATCCTAACCCCAACTATAAAAGAACACTAACCCTAACCTTAGCACAACTTTAAGAATAAACCCTAACCCTAACCCTAACCATAGCATAACCCTAAACTAGCACATTAATCCTAACCCTAATCCTAACTCGAGCACAACCCTAACCCTAACCGTTAACCAAACCCTAACACCTAAATCTATCGCTAACACTTGCACAACCCTAAAACTAAACCTAACCCTAGCATAACCCTAAAACTAACCCTAACCCTAGCACAAAACTAACCCTAACCATAATCTTAAATCTAACCTTAGCACAACCCTAACCCTGCCCCTAGCAAAATCCTAATCCTAACGCTAGTACAACCCTAACGTTGACACTGACCCTAGCCCTAATATTAAACCCAGCACAACCATAACCCTAACACTAACCCTAAGTTTAACCCTAGCACAACCCTCATCCTAACTCTAATTCTAGCACAACCCTAAGCCTAACCCTAACCTTAATCCTAACCCAAGCAAAACCCTAACCCTAAAACTACCAAAACCCCAAACCTAACCCTAAACCAATCCCTCACCCTCATCCCTGCATAATCCTAAGAATAACCCTAACCCAGAAGAACCCAAACCTTAATCCTAACAGTAGCACATCAATAATCCAACCCAATCACAATCCTGACCATAAGTCTAAACCCAGCAAAACCATAACAATAACATTGTCACTAACCCCAGCACAAGCTAATATTACAACCTAATCCTATGCCTACCCTTATCACAACCTTGACCATAACTCTAACCCTAGCAAAACCCTAAGTATAACACTATCCCTAAACCTACCACAACCCTAATATTAAAACCTAACCCTATGCCTAACACTAACACTAGCACAACCTTAATACTAGGCACAACCTTAAGACTAACCCTAACTGAAAACCTAATCCTAACACAACCCTAAACATAACCCTAGCACACCCTAAGTAAGTAACAATGTTTCTGAACTAAGTTTAGAAAAAAAGAGAAAAGTGATATATCTCACGTAGTAGAGAAGAGCACATGAACGGGTTAGCAAGGTAAGAACGAAAAGGAAAGCACACCGTTGTAAACTAAGTACATGAAAACAACAAAACCTGTTCATGACCCATGTTGAGAAGAAAGCAGAAAAGTGATATATCTACCATAGTACAGAAGAACACATAAATGTGTCCCAAAGGTAAGAACAGAAACAGAAAGCACAGCTCTGTGAACTAAGTACAGAAAAAGAAGAAACAGTGTTTCTGAACTAAGTTGAGAAGAAAACAGAAAATTGATATATCTAGCATAGTAGAGAAGAGCAAATAAATGTGTTTCCATGGTAATAACAGAGACATAAAACACAGAGTTGAGAAGTAAGTACAGGAAAACACGAAACAATGTTTCTGAACTAAGATGAGAAGAAAACAGAAAAGTGATATATCTAGCACGGTTGAGAAGAGCACATAAATGTGTCTCCAAAGTAAGAAAAGAAAGTTAAACCACAGTGTTGTTAACCTAGCACAGGAAACTATGTAACAGTGTCTCCGAACTAAGTTGAGAAGAAAACAGACAAGTGATGTATCTGGTTTAGTACAGAAGAACACATAAAAGCATCTAAAACTTAAGAACAGACAGGCAAAGCACAGCATTGTGAACTAAGTACCTGTAAGCATGTAAAAATGTTACTGAACTAAGTGGAGAAGAAAACAGAAAAGAGATGTATCTCTCGTAGTAGAGAAGAGCACAAAAACATGTTTCCAAAGTAAGAAAAGATAGTTAAAGCGCAGCGTTGTGAACTAAGAACAGGAGAATATGTATCAGAGTTTCTGAACTAAGTAGAGAAGAAATCAGAAAAGTGAGATATCAAGCATAGTAGAGAAGATCACATACACGTGTTTCCAAGGTAAGAAGAGAAAGGAGAGCACAGCGTTGTGAACTAAGTACATGAAAATAATAAAAAATGTTTCTGAACTGTGTTGAAAACGAAACAGAAAAGTAATATATCTGGCATACTACAGAAGAACACATAAACGTATTTCCCAGGTAAAAACAGACAGGCAAAGCACAGCGTTGTAAACTAAGTACATGTTAAAAATAAAAAGTGTCTCTGACATATGTTGAGAAGAGAACAGAAAAGTGATATATCTGGCATAATACAGAACAACACATAAACGTATCTCCAAAGTAAGAAAAAAAGTTAAAGCACAGCATTGTGAACTAAGTACAGGAAAATGTGTAACAGTGTTTCTGAACTAAGTTGAGAAGAAAACAGAAAAGTGATATATCTGGCATAGTACAGAAGAACACATAAACGTATCAAAAAAATGTTAAGAACAAAAAGGCAAAGCACAGCGTTGTGAACTAAGTACAAGAAAACATGTAACGATGTTACTGAACTAAGTGGAGAAGAAAATAGAAAAGTGATATAACCTGCTTAGTAGAGAAGAGCACATGAACGGGTTTCCCAGGTAAGAACAGACAGGCAAAGCAAAGCATTGTGAACTAAGTACACGAAAGAAAATAGAAAAGTGCTATATCTAGCATAGTACAGAAGAGCACATGAACATGTCTCCAAGGTAAGAACAGACAGGACAGCACAGCGTTGTAAATTAAGATCATGAAAACATTAAAAAGTTTTTCTGACCTATGTTGAGAAGAAAAGAAAAAGTGATATATCTGACATAGTCCAGAACAACACATAAAAGTATCTCCAAGTTAACAAAAGAAAGGCAAAGCACAGCATTGTGAACTAAGTACATGAAAACAGGTAACAATGTTATTGAACTAAGTTGAGAAGAAAACAGAAGAGTGACGTATCTAGGGTAGTAGAGAAAAGCATATATACATATTTACATGATAAAAACCGAAACAAAAAACACAGCATTGAGAAGTACAGGAAAAACTGAATCAGTGTTTCTGAACTAAGATGAGAAGAAAACAGAATAATGATATATCTACCATAGTTGAGAAGAGCACATAAAGGTGTCTCCAAAGTAAGAAAAGACAGTGTTGTGAACTAAGTACAGGTTAGTATCTAGGATTTTTGTTGATGGTTTTTTGTTTTTTTTGTTTTGTTTTGTTTTGTTTTATGTTTGTTTGTTTGTTTGTTTGTTTTGGTTTTTTTGTTGTTGTTGTTAGTTGAAACAAGGTTTCCCGAGAAAGAATATCACCTGCAAAGCAGGATTAAAACTCAGGGATCTGCCTGCCTCTGCTGTTTTCAGGGTGCTTGGCCTAAAGGAATGCACCACAACACCCAGCTTGGCTTCCTTGTATTTCTTAATTCCAGGAAGGCATTTTGTTTTTCTTCTTCTGGTTTATATTCTTTGCTCTATATTTATTCTTTATCATATATTTAGTGAAATTTACAAAAATCTCTCTCTCTCACCTCTGTGGTATGTGTTTGAGAGAGAGAGATAGAATCTCTGTGTGTGATGTGTGTCTTTCTTTTTCTTCTCCCCCTCAACCCTTGCTTGACTGCATAGAATAAAACAAACAAGCAAACAAAAAGCATGAAAACAAAACAGCAACAGCAACAACAACAACAAAAGCAGAAGCAGGCCTTCTCTTTGTTTCAAGGCCAGACTGGTCTCCAGAGTGAGTGGCAGGGCAGCCACCCCTATCTGGAGAGAGAAAAAATAAACTAAAACAAAACAAAACAAAACAAAACAAAACAAAGAAACAGACACAAAACCAAAGCTTGTTTGTTTTTGATTTCTCATTCACTTATTTAATTTTAAAATATAGCTAGCTCTCTGTCTCTCAGAGACATACAGAGAGAGAGAGGATAGAGAGAGAGAGAGAGAGAGAGAGAGACAGAGAGATGATATGGAGAGTTTGTCTCAAATAAATAAATAAATAACTAGATAATAAATAGCCGAACAAATAATAAATGGATAAATAGATAGATAAATAAATCAATTTGGCAGCTGGAGTATT
The DNA here is from genome assembly GCF_030254825.1 of Meriones unguiculatus. Classification (NCBI taxonomy): domain Eukaryota; kingdom Metazoa; phylum Chordata; class Mammalia; order Rodentia; family Muridae; genus Meriones; species Meriones unguiculatus. The sequence continues at coordinate 77,507 of NC_083361.1, forward strand.
GGCTCAGTGGTTAAGAGCACATGGTCTGGTCTCCTCAAGATCCCACACTCAACTCAAAACACACACATGGCAGCTCAGGACCTTCAGTTCCAGATCTTCTGACACCCTCATACAGACACACATGAAATAAAAACCAATAAGTAAACAAACTCAGAAAGAACTAGAGAAGTTTCCAAGGGGTGAGAAAAACTGTGCCGAGGCATCTACTCAGTATGAAAGACAGCCAATACAGAGAGACATCGTCTCATAAAACTTGTGTCAACAAAACACAAGAAATAAAATTAAAACATAGGCCGGGCATGGTGAAGCATGACTGTCATCCCAGGTCTCGAGGAGTCAGAGAGAGGCAAGTGGATCTCTCTGAGTTCCAGGCCAGCCTGGTCTACAAAACCAAGGCTACCAAGGCTGGAAACAAACAAACAAAACAAAAACAGAAACAAACCAAAGCAACAAATAAATAAATGGGTGAATGGATAAATAAATAAAGCAAGCAAACACACACACACAAAACACAATGAATTAGAGTCTGTGCTGGTGGTGGCAGTACAGGCCTGCACATTACATATCTCTCTGAATAAATTCTAACTCTAAAAGGGAAACTTACACACTGGGGCTGTAAGGATACTGGCAAGAAGCCAGGCAGATGAGGGCAAAACAAACACACACACAACATGAATAATACAGTCAAAATCAACCAAGGAATGAGGGAGGGGGCTACGTCTGGGATATAAAGTAAATAACCTGTGAATAATATTAAAAAAATAAACAATAATATTAAAAAACAAAAAACAAAAACAACAACAAACAAGGAAGAACAATTCAACAACAAGCTAGAGGGAGAGACAAGAAGGCTCACAGCAAACTGGTTCAGCACCATTGCACAGACCCAGGTCTTGGGATTAGGGTCAGGAAAAAAAACAAAAACAAAAAAGAAAACAAAAAAAAAAAGCAGAAGCAGGCTTTTCCTTATTTCAAGGCCAAACTGGTCTCGAGAGCAGTGGCAGGACAGCCACTACATGCAAACGAATAACCAAACCAGAAAAAAAAAAGAAAAATAGAAATAAATGAAATGTGGACTCACAGATTGTGCAGGAACAACACCTATGATGGAAAGACTATGTATTTAGTTAGTTTTATTTATTCTATATTTATTCTTTATCGTATATCCTAAACCCAGCACAACCATAACCCTAACCCTTACCCTAGCACAACCCTAACCCTAAACCTAACCCTTTACCTTATACCTAAATCTAACCCTAAAGGTAACACTAAGCCTATCACAACACTAACCCAACCATAACCTTAACCTAGAACAACCTTAACTCTAACCTTAACATAACCCTAACGCTAACCTTAACCCTAACCATAGCACAACCCTAACCCTAACCATAACCATAGCCCTAAAACCAGCAAAACCGTGAACCATAGCAGAACACTAACCCTAACATTAACCATAACCCTAACCTTACCCGTAACCCTATACATAACCTACCCTTACCTCTACCCCTACCCCTGAACCTGACCCTGACCCTGAGCCTGACCCGAACACTGAACATGACCCTAAGCATTAACCCTGACACTGACCCTGATCCTAACCCTAACCTTAAACCTACCACTGACCCTGACCTTAAACGTAACTGTAAACTAACCCTGACACTGACTAACCCCTAAACCTGACCCTGACCCTCACCCTGGCCCTAACCCCTAACCCTAACCCTAACCCTAACCCTAACCCTAAACCTTACCTTAGCACAAAGCTAACCCAAACCCTAACCTTGAACATAGCACAAACCTAACCCTAAACCTAGCACAACACTAACCCAAACCCTAATCCTAGAACAAACGCAACCCTTAAACATACCAACCATAACCCTAAAGCTATCACAACATTAACACTAATCCTATCCGTAACCCAACCTAAACCCAACCTTACCACAACCCAAAGATGAACCCTAACTCTAACCCTAGCACAAACATAATCCTAACACTAAGCTTAACTCTAACTCTAACACAACCCTATCCATAACACTAACAGTAGCACAATCCAAACCCTAATACTGAATCTAGCACAACCCTAACCCTAAACCTAACACTAACCCTAGCCCAACCCTAACCTTAACACTAACAATAACCTTAACCCTAATCCTAAACTTTACCTTAAACCTAACCATAGCACAATCCTAACTCTAATACTAACCCGAAATGTAGCACGACCCTAACCATAATGCTATCCCTGAACAGAGAACAAACCTAAATTTAGCCCCAGCATTAACTTAACACTAAACCTAATCCTAACCCTGACCCTAGCACAACCCTAACCCTAAACCTAGTATGATCCTAACCCCAACTATAAAAGAACACTAACCCTAACCTTAGCACAACTTTAAGAATAAACCCTAACCCTAACCCTAACCATAGCATAACCCTAAACTAGCACATTAATCCTAACCCTAATCCTAACTCGAGCACAACCCTAACCCTAACCGTTAACCAAACCCTAACACCTAAATCTATCGCTAACACTTGCACAACCCTAAAACTAAACCTAACCCTAGCATAACCCTAAAACTAACCCTAACCCTAGCACAAAACTAACCCTAACCATAATCTTAAATCTAACCTTAGCACAACCCTAACCCTGCCCCTAGCAAAATCCTAATCCTAACGCTAGTACAACCCTAACGTTGACACTGACCCTAGCCCTAATATTAAACCCAGCACAACCATAACCCTAACACTAACCCTAAGTTTAACCCTAGCACAACCCTCATCCTAACTCTAATTCTAGCACAACCCTAAGCCTAACCCTAACCTTAATCCTAACCCAAGCAAAACCCTAACCCTAAAACTACCAAAACCCCAAACCTAACCCTAAACCAATCCCTCACCCTCATCCCTGCATAATCCTAAGAATAACCCTAACCCAGAAGAACCCAAACCTTAATCCTAACAGTAGCACATCAATAATCCAACCCAATCACAATCCTGACCATAAGTCTAAACCCAGCAAAACCATAACAATAACATTGTCACTAACCCCAGCACAAGCTAATATTACAACCTAATCCTATGCCTACCCTTATCACAACCTTGACCATAACTCTAACCCTAGCAAAACCCTAAGTATAACACTATCCCTAAACCTACCACAACCCTAATATTAAAACCTAACCCTATGCCTAACACTAACACTAGCACAACCTTAATACTAGGCACAACCTTAAGACTAACCCTAACTGAAAACCTAATCCTAACACAACCCTAAACATAACCCTAGCACACCCTAAGTAAGTAACAATGTTTCTGAACTAAGTTTAGAAAAAAAGAGAAAAGTGATATATCTCACGTAGTAGAGAAGAGCACATGAACGGGTTAGCAAGGTAAGAACGAAAAGGAAAGCACACCGTTGTAAACTAAGTACATGAAAACAACAAAACCTGTTCATGACCCATGTTGAGAAGAAAGCAGAAAAGTGATATATCTACCATAGTACAGAAGAACACATAAATGTGTCCCAAAGGTAAGAACAGAAACAGAAAGCACAGCTCTGTGAACTAAGTACAGAAATAGAAGAAACAGTGTTTCTGAACTAAGTTGAGAAGAAAACAGAAAATTGATATATCTAGCATAGTAGAGAAGAGCAAATAAATGTGTTTCCATGGTAAGAACAGAGACATAAAACACAGAGTTGAGAAGTAAGTACAGGAAAACACGAAACAATGTTTCTGAACTAAGATGAGAAGAAAACAGAAAAGTGATATATCTAGCACGGTTGAGAAGAGCACATAAATGTGTCTCCAAAGTAAGAAAAGAAAGTTAAACCACAGTGTTGTTAACCTAGCACAGGAAACTATGTAACAGTGTCTCCGAACTAAGTTGAGAAGAAAACAGACAAGTGATGTATCTGGTTTAGTACAGAAGAACACATAAAAGCATCTAAAACTTAAGAACAGACAGGCAAAGCACAGCATTGTGAACTAAGTACCTGTAAGCATGTAAAAATGTTACTGAAGTAAGTGGAGAAGAAAACAGAACAGAGATGTATCTCTCGTAGTAGAGAAGAGCACAAAAACATGTTTCCAAAGTAAGAAAAGATAGTTAAAGCGCAGCGTTGTGAACTAAGAACAGGAGAATATGTATCAGAGTTTCTGAACTAAGTAGAGAAGAAATCAGAAAAGTGAGATATCAAGCATAGTAGAGAAGATCACATACACGTGTTTCCAAGGTAAGAAGAGAAAGGAGAGCACAGCGTTGTGAACTAAGTACATGAAAATAATAAAAAATGTTTCTGAACTGTGTTGAAAACGAAACAGAAAAGTAATATATCTGGCATACTACAGAAGAACACATAAACGTATTTCCCAGGTAAAAACAGACAGGCAAAGCACAGCGTTGTAAACTAAGTACATGTTAAAAATAAAAAGTGTCTCTGACATATGTTGAGAAGAGAACAGAAAAGTGATATATCTGGCATAATACAGAACAACACATAAACGTATCTCCAAAGTAAGAAAAAAAGTTAAAGCACAGCATTGTGAACTAAGTACAGGAAAATGTGTAACAGTGTTTCTGAACTAAGTTGAGAAGAAAACAGAAAAGTGATATATCTGGCATAGTACAGAAGAACACATAAACGTATCAAAAAAAAGTTAAGAACAAAAAGGCAAAGCACAGCGTTGTGAACTAAGTACAAGAAAACATGTAACAATGTTACTGAACTAAGTGGAGAAGAAAATAGAAAAGTGATATAACCTGCTTAGTAGAGAAGAGCACATGAACGGGTTTCCCAGGTAAGAACAGACAGGCAAAGCAAAGCATTGTGAACTAAGTACACGAAAGAAAATAGAAAAGTGCTATATCTAGCATAGTACAGAAGAGCACATGAACATGTCTCCAAGGTAAGAACAGACAGGACAGCACAGCGTTGTAAATTAAGATCATGAAAACATTAAAAAGTTTTTCTGACCTATGTTGAGAAGAAAAGAAAAAGTGATATATCTCACATAGTCCAGAACAACACATAAAAGTATCTCCAAGTTAACAAAAGAAAGGCAAAGCACAGCATTGTGAACTAAGTACATGAAAACAGGTAACAATGTTATTAAACTAAGTTGAGAAGAAAACAGAAGAGTGATGTATCTAGGGTAGTAGAGAAAAGCATATATACATATTCACATGATAAAAACCGAAACAGAAAACACAGCATTGAGAAGTACAGGAAAAACTGAATCAGTGTTTCTGAACTAAGATGAGAAGAAAACAGAATAATGATATATCTACCATAGTTGAGAAGAGCACATAAAGGTGTCTCCAAAGTAAGAAAAGACAGTGTTGTGAACTAAGTACAGGTTAGTATCTAGGTTTTTTGTTGATGGTTTTTTGCTTTTTTGTTTTGTTTTGTTTTGTTTTATGTTTGTTTGTTTGTTTGTTTTGGTTTTTTTGTTGTTGTTGTTAGTTGAAACAAGGTTTCCCGAGAAAGAATATCACCTGCAAAGCAGGATTAAAACTCAGGGATCTGCCTGCCTCTGCTGTTTTCAGGGTGCTTGGCCTAAAGGAATGCACCACCACACCCAGCTTGGCTTCCTTGTATTTCTTAATTCCAGGAAGGCATTTTGTTTTTCTTCTTCTGGTTTATATTCTTTGCTCTATATTTATTCTTTATCTTATATTTAGTGAAATTTACAAAAATCTCTCTCTCTCACCTCTGTGGTATGTGTTTGAGAGAGAGAGATAGAATCTCTGTGTGTGATGTGTGTCTTTCTTTTTCTTCTCCCCCTCAACCCTTGCTTGACTGCATAGAATAAAACAAACAAGCAAACAAAAAGCATGAAAACAAAACAGCAACAGCAACAACAACAACAAAAGCAGAAGCAGGCCTTCTCTTTGTTTCAAGGCCAGACTGGTCTCCAGAGTGAGTGGCAGGGCAGCCACCCCTATCTGGAGAGAGAAAAAATAAACTAAAACAAAACAAAACAAAACAAAACAAAACAAAGAAACAGACACAAAACCAAAGCTTGTTTGTTTTTGATTTCTCATTCACTTATTTAATTTTAAAATATAGCTAGCTCTCTGTCTCTCAGAGACATACAGAGAGAGAGAGGATAGAGAGAGAGAGAGAGAGAGAGAGAGAGAGAGACAGAGAGATGATATGGAGAGTTTGTCTCAAATAAATAAATAAATAACTAGATAATAAATAGCCGAACAAATAATAAATGGATAAATAGATAGATAAATAAATCAATTTGGCAGCTGGAGTATTGGCTCAGTGGTTAAGAGCACATGGTCTGGTCTCCTCAAGATCCCACACTCAACTCAAAACACACACATGGCAGCTCAGGACCTTCAGTTCCAGATCTTCTGACACCCTCATACAGACACACATGAAATAAAAACCAATAAGTAAACAAACTCAGAAAGAACTAGAGAAGTTTCCAAGGGGTGAGAAAAACTGTGCCGAGGCATCTACTCGGTATGAAAGACAGTCAATACAGAGAGACATCGTCTCATAAAACTTGTGTCAACAAAACACAAGAAATAAAATTAAAACATAGGCCGGGCATGGTGAAGCATGACTGTCATCCCAGGTCTCGAGGAGTCAGAGAGAGGCAAGTGGATCTCTCTGAGTTCCAGGCCAGCCTGGTCTACAAAACCAAGGCTACCAAGGATGGAAACAAACAAACAAAACAAAAACAGAAACAAACCAAAGCAACAAATAAATAAATGGGTGAATGGATAAATAAATAAAGCAAGCAAACACACACACACAAAACACAATGAATTAGAGTCTGTGCTGGTGGTGGCAGTACAGGCCTGCACATTACATATCTCTCTGAATAAATTCTAACTCTAAAAGGGAAACTTACACACTGGGGCTGTAAGGATACTGGCAAGAAGCCAGGCAGATGAGGGCAAAACAAACACACACACAACATGAATAATACAGTCAAAATCAACCAAGGAATGAGGGAGGGGGCTACGTCTGGGATATAAAGTAAATAACCTGTGAATAATATTAAAAAAATAAACAATAATATTAAAAAACAAAAAACAAAAACAACAACAAACAAGGAAGAACAATTCAACAACAAGCTAGAGGGAGAGACAAGAAGGCTCACAGCAAACTGGTTCAGCACCATTGCACAGACCCAGGTCTTGGGATTAGGGTCAGGAAAAAAAACAAAAACAAAAAAGAAAACAAAAAAAAAAAAAGCAGAAGCAGGCTTTTCCTTATTTCAAGGCCAAACTGGTCTCGAGAGCAGTGGCAGGACAGCCACTACATGCAAACGAATAACCAAACCAGAAAAAAAAAAAAGAAAAATAGAAATAAATGAAATGTGGACTCACAGATTGTGCAGGAACAACACCTATGATGGAAAGACTATGTATTTAGTTAGTTTTATTTATTCTATATTTATTCTTTATCGTATATCCTAAACCCAGCACAACCATAACCCTAACCCTTACCCTAGCACAACCCTAACCCTAAACCTAACCCTTTACCTTATACCTAAATCTAACCCTAAAGGTAACACTAAGCCTATCACAACACTAACCCAACCATAACCTTAACCTAGAACAACCTTAACTCTAACCTTAACATAACCCTAACGCTAACCTTAACCCTAACCATAGCACAACCCTAACCCTAACCATAACCATAGCCCTAAAACCAGCAAAACCGTGAACCGTAGCAGAACACTAACCCTAACATTAACCATAACCCTAACCTTACCCGTAACCCTATACATAACCTACCCTTACCTCTACCCCTACCCCTGAACCTGACCCTGACCCTGAGCCTGACCCGAACACTGAACATGACCCTAAGCATTAACCCTGACACTGACCCTGATCCTAACCCTAAACTTAAACCTACCACTGACCCTGACCTTAACCGTAACTGTAAACTAACCCTGACACTGACTAACCCCTAAACCTGACCCTGACCCTCACCCTGGCCCTAACCCCTAACCCTAACCCTAACCCTAACCCTAACCCTAACCCTAACCCTAAACCTTACCTTAGCACAACACTAACCCAAACCCTAATCCTAGAACAAACGCAACCCTTAAACATACCAACCATAACCCTAAAGCTATCACAACATTAACACTAATCCTATCCGTAACCCAACCTAAACCCAACCTTACCACAACCCAAAGATGAACCCTAACTCTAACCCTAGCACAAACATAATCCTAACACTAAGCTTAACACTAACTCTAACACAACCCTATGCATAACACTAACAGTAGCACAATCCAAACCCTAATACTGAATCTAGCACAACCCTAACCCTAAACCTAACACTAACCCTAGCCCAACCCTAACCTTAACACTAACAATAACCTTAACCCTAATCCTAAACTTTACCTTAAACCTAACCATAGCACAATCCTAACTCTAATACTAACCCGAAATGTAGCACGACCCTAACCATAATGCTATCCCTGAACAGAGAACAAACCTAAATTTAGCCCCAGCATTAACCTAACACTAAACCTAATCCTAACCCTGACCCTAGCACAACCCTAACCCTAAACCTAGTATGATCCTAACCCCAACTATAAAAGAACACTAACCCTAACCTTAGCACAACTTTAAGAATAAACCCTAACCCTAACCATAGCATAACCCTAAACTAGCACATTAATCCTAACCCTAATCCTAACTCGAGCACAACCCTAACCCTAACCGTTAACCAAACCCTAACACCTAAATCTATCGCTAACACTTGCACAACCCTAAAATTAAACCTAACCCTAGCATAACCCTAAAACTAACCCTAACCCTAGCACAAAACTAACCCTAACCATAATCTTAAATCTAACCTTAGCACAACCCTAACCGTGCCCCTAGCAAAATCCTAATCCTAACGCTAGTACAACCCTAACGTTGACACTGACCCTAGCCCTAATATTAAACCCAGCACAACCATAACCCTAACACTAACCCTAAGTTTAACCCTAGCACAACCCTCATCCTAACTCTAATTCTAGCACAACCCTAAGCCTAACCCTAACCTTAATCCTAACCCAAGCAAAACCCTAACCCTAAAACTACCAAAACCCCAAACCTAACCCTAAACCAATCCCTCACCCTCATCCCTGCATAATGCTAAGAATAACCCTAACCCTAAAAGAACCCAAACCCTAATCCTAACAGTAGCACATCAATAATCCTAACCCAATCACAACCCTGACCATAACTCTAAACCTAGCAAAACCATAACAATAACATTGTCACTAACCCCAGCACAAGCTAATATTACAACCTAATCCTATGCCTACCCTTATCACAACCTTGACCATAACTCTAACCCTAGCAAAACCCTAAGTATAACACTATCCCTAAACCTACCACAACCCTAATATTAAAACCTAACCCTATGCCTAACACTAACACTAGCACAACCTTAATACTAGGCATAACCTTAAGACTAACCCTAACCGAAAACCTAATCCTAACACAACCCTAAACATAACCCTAGCACACCCTAAGTAAGTAACAATGTTTCTGAACTAAGTTTAGAAAAAAAGAGAAAAGTGATATATCTCACGTAGTAGAGAAGAGCACATGAACGGGTTAGCAAGGTAAGAACGAAAAGGAAAGCACACCGTTGAAAACTAAGTACATGAAAACAACAAAACGTGTTCATGACCTATGTTGAGAAGAAAGCAGAAAAGTGATATATCTACCATAGTACAGAAGAACACATAAATGTGTCCCAAAGGTAAGAACAGAAACAGAAAGCACAGCTCTGTGAACTAAGTACAGAAAAAGAAGAAACAGTGTTTCTGAACTAAGTTGAGAAGAAAACAGAAAATTGATATATCTAGCATAGTAGAGAAGAGCAAATAAATGTGTTTCCATGGTAAGAACAGAGACATAAAACACAGAGTTGAGAAGTAAGTACAGGAAATCACGAAACAATGTTTCTGAACTAAGATGAGAAGAAAACAGAAAAGTGATATATCTAGCACAGTTGAGAAGAGCACATAAATGTGTCTCCAAAGTAAGAAAAGAAAGTTAAACCACAGTGTTGTTAACCTAGCACAGGAAACTATGTAACAGTGTTTCTGAACTAAGTTGAGAAGAAAACAGACAAGTGATGTATCTGGTTTAGTACAGAAGAACACATAAAAGCATCTAAAACTTAAGAACAGACAGGCAAAGCACAGCATTGTGAACTAAGTACCTGTAAACATGTAAAAATGTTACTGAACTAAGTGGAGAAGAAAACAGAACAGAGATGTATCTCTCGTAGTAGAGAAGAGCACAAAAACATGTTTCCAAAGTAAGAAAAGATAGTTAAAGCGCAGCGTTGTGAACTAAGAACAGGAGAATATGTATCAGAGTTTCTGAACTAAGTAGAGAAGAAATCAGAAAAGTGAGATATCAAGCATAGTAGAGAAGATCACATACACGTGTTTCCAAGGTAAGAAGAGAAAGGAGAGCACAGCGTTGTGAACTAAGTACATGAAAATAATAAAAAAAGTTTCTGAACTGTGCTGAAAACGAAACAGAAAAGTAATATATCTGGCATACTACAGAAGAACACATAAACGTATTTCCCAGGTAAAAACAGACAGGCAAAGCACAGCGTTGTAAACTAAGTACATGTTAAAAATAAAAAGTGTCTCTGACATATGTTGAGAAGAGAACAGAAAAGTGATATATCTGGCATAATACAGAACAACACATAAACGTATCTCCAAAGTAAGAAAAAAAGTTAAAGCACAGCATTGTGAACTAAGTACAGGAAAATGTGTAACAGTGTTTCTGAACTAAGTTGAGAAGAAAACAGAAAAGTGATATATCTGGCATAGTACAGAAGAACACATAAACGTATCAAAAAAAAGTTAAGAACAAAAAGGCAAAGCACAGCGTTGTGAACTAAGTACAAGAAAACATGTAACAATGTTACTGAACTAAGTGGAGAAGAAAATAGAAAAGTGATATAACCTGCTTAGTAGAGAAGAGCACATGAACGGGTTTCCCAGGTAAGAACAGACAGGCAAAGCAAAGCATTGTGAACTAAGTGCACGAAAGAAAATAGAAAAGTGCTATATCTAGCATAGTACAGAAGAGCACATGAACATGTCTCCAAGGTAAGAACAGACAGGACAGCACAGCGTTGTAAATTAAGTTCATGAAAACATTAAAAAGTTTTTCTGACCTATGTTGAGAAGAAAAGAAAAAGTGATATATCTGACATAGTCCAGAACAACACATAAAAGTATCTCCAAGTTAACAAAAGAAAGGCAAAGCACAGCATTGTGAACTAAGTACATGAAAACAGGTAACAATGTTATTGAACTAAGTTGAGAAGAAAACAGAAGAGTGATATATCTAGGGTAGTAGAGAAAAGCATATATACATATTTACATGATAAAAACCGAAACAAAAAACACAGCATTGAGAAGTACAGGAAAAACTGAATCAGTGTTTCTGAACTAAGATGAGAAGAAAACAGAATAATGATATATCTACCATAGTTGAAAAGAGCACATAAAGGTGTCTCCAAAGTAAGAAAAGACAGTGTTGTGAACTAAGTACAGGTTAGTATCTAGGTTTTTTGTTGATGGTTTTTTGTTTTTTTGTTTTGTTTTGTTTTGTTTTATGTTTGTTTGTTTGTTTGTTTGTTTTGGTTTTTTTTTTGTTGTTGTTAGTTGAAACAAGGTTTCCCGAGAAAGAATATCACCTGCAAAGCAGGATTAAAACTCAGGGATCTGCCTGCCTCTGCTGTTTTCAGGGTGCTTGGCCTAAAGGAATGCACCACCACACCCAGCTTGGCTTCCTTGTATTTCTTAATTCCAGGAAGGCATTTTGTTTTTCTTCTTCTGGTTTATATTCTTTACTCTATATTTATTCTTTATCATATATTTAGTGAAATTTACAAAAATCTCTCTCTCTCACCTCTGTGGTATGGGTTTGAGAGAGAGAGATAGAATCTCTGTGTGTGATGTGTGTCTTTCTTTTTCTTCTCCCCCTCAACCCTTGCTTGACTGCATAGAATAAAACAACAAGCAAACAAAAAGCATGAAAACAAAACAGCAACAGCAACAACAACAACAAAAGCAGAAGCAGGCCTTCTCTTTGTTTCAAGGCCAGACTGGTCTCCAGAGTGAGTGGCAGGGCAGCCACCCCTATCTGGAGAGAGAAAAAATAAACTAAAACAAAACAAAACAAAACAAAACAAAACAAAACGAAGAAACAGACACAAAACCAAAGCTTGTTTGTTTTTGATTTCTCATTCACTTATTTAATTTTAAAATATAGCTAGCTCTCTGTCTCTCAGAGACATACAGAGAGAGAGAGGATAGAGAGAGAGAGAGAGAGAGAGACAGAGAGATGATATGGAGAGTTTGTCTCAAATAAATGAATAAATAACTAGATAATAAATAGCCGAACAAATAATAAATGGATAAATAGATAGATAAATAAATCAATTTGGCGGCAGGAGTACTGGCTCAGTGGTTAAGAGCACATGGTCTGGTCTCCTCAAGATCCCACACTCAACTCAAAACACACACATGGCAGCTCAGGACCTTCAGTTCCAGATCTTCTGACACCCTCATACAGACACACATGAAATAAAAACCAATAAGTAAACAAACTCAGAAAGAACTAGAGAAGTTTCCAAGGGGTGAGAAAAACTGTGCCGAGGCATCTACTCGGTATGAAAGACAGTCAATAGAGAGAGACATCGGCTCATAAAACTTGTGTCAACAAAACACAAGAAATAAAATTAAAACATAGGCCGGGCATGGTGAAGCATGACTGTCATCCCAGGTCTCGAGGAGTCAGAGAGAGGCAAGTGGATCTCTCTGAGTTCCAGGCCAGCCTGGTCTACAAAACCAAGGCTACCAAGGCTGGAAACAAACAAACAAAACAAAAACAGAAACAAACCAAAGCAACAAATAAATAAATGGGTGAATGGATAAATAAATAAAGCAAGCAAACACACACACACAAAACACAATGAATTAGAGTCTATGCTGGTGGTGGCAGTACAGGCCTGCACATTACCTATCTCTCTGAATAAATTCTAACTCTAAAAGGGAAACTTACACACTGGGGCTGTAAGGATACTGGCAAGAAGCCAGGCAGATGAGGGCAAAACAAACATACACACAACATGAATAATACAGTCAAAATCAACCAAGGAATGAGGGAGCGGGCTACGGCTGGGATATAAAGTAAATAACCTGTGAATAATATTAAAAAAATAAACAATAATATTAAAAAACAAAAAACAAAAACAACAACAAACAAGGAAGAACAATTCAACAACAAGCTAGAGGGAGAGACAAGAAGGCTCACAGCAAACTGGTTCAGCACCATTGCACAGACCCAGGTCTTGGGATTAGGGTCAGGAAAAAAAACAAAAACAAAAAAGAAAACAAAAAAAAAGCAGAAGCAGGCTTTTCCTTATTTCAAGGCCAAACTGGTCTCGAGAGCAGTGGCAGGACAGCCACTACATGCAAACGAATAACCAAACCAGAAAAAAAAAAAGAAAAATAGAAATAAATGAAATGTGGACTCACAGATTGTGCAGGAACAACACCTATGATGGAAAGACTATGTATTTAGTTAGTTTTATTTATTCTATATTTATTCTTTATCGTATATCCTAAACCCAGCACAACCCTAACCCTAACCCTTACCCTAGCACAACCCTAACCCTAAACCTAACCCTTTACCTTATACCTAAATCTAACCCTAAAGGTAACACTAAGCCTATCACAACACTAACCCAACCATAACCTTAACCTAGAACAACCTTAACTCTAACCTTAACATAACCCTAACGCTAACCTTAACCCTAACCATAGCACAACCCTAACCCTAACCATAACCATAGCCCTAAAACCAGCAAAACCGTGAACCTTAGCAGAACACTAACCCTAACATTAACCATAACCCTAACCTTACCCGTAACCCTATATATAACCTACCCTTACCTCTACCCCTACCCCTGAACCTGACCCTGACCCTGAGCCTGACCCGAACACTGAACATGACCCTAAGCATTAACCCTGACACTGACCCTGATCCTAACCCTAACCTTAAACCTACCACTGACCCTGACCTTAAACGTAACTGTAAACTAACCCTGACACTGACTAACCCCTAAACCTGACCCTGACCCTCACCCTGGCCCTAACCCCTAACCCTAACCCTAACCCTAACCCTAACCCTAACCCTAAACCTTACCTTAGCACAAAGCTAACCCAAACCCTAACCTTGAACATAGCACAAACCTAACCCTAAACCTAGCACAACACTAACCCAAACCCTAATCCTAGAACAAATGCAACCCTTAAACATACCAACCATAACCCTAAAGCTATCAAAACATTAACACTAATCCTATCCGTAACCCAACCTAAACCCAACCTTACCACAACCCAAAGATGAACCCTATCTCTAACCCTAGCACAAACATAATCCTAACACTAAGCTTAACACTAACTCTAACACAACCCTATGCATAACACTAACAGTAGCACAATCCAAACCCTAATACTGAATCTAGCACAACCCTAACCCTAAACCTAACACTAACCCTAGCCCAACCCTAACCTTAACACTAACAATAACCTTAACCCTAATCCTAAACTTTACCTTAAACCTAACCATAGCACAATCCTAACTCTAATACTAACCCGAAATGTAGCACGACCCTAACCATAATGCTATCCCTGAACAGAGAAAAAACCTAAATTTAGCCCCAGCATTAACCTAACACTAAACCTAATCCTAACCCTGACCCTAGCACAACCCTAACCCTAAACCTAGTATGATCCTAAACCCAACTATAAAAGAACACTAACCCTAACCTTAGCACAACTTTAAGAATAAACCCTAACCCTAACCATAGCATAACCCTAAACTAGCACATTAATCCTAACCCTAATCCTAACTCGAGCACAACCCTAACCCTAACCGTTAACCAAACCCTAACACCTAAATCTATCGCTAACACTTGCACAACCCTAAAACTAAACCTAACCCTAGCATAACCCTAAAACTAACCCTAACCCTAGCACAAAACGAACCCTAACCATAATCTTAAATCTAACCTTAGCACAACCCTAACCCTGCCCCTAGCAAAATCCTAATCCTAACGCTAGTACAACCCTAACGTTGACACTGACCCTAGCCCTAATATTAAACCCAGCACAACCATAACCCTAACACTAACCCTAAGTTTAACCCTAGCACAACCCTCATCCTAACTCTAATTCTAGCACAACCCTAAGCCTAACCCTAACCTTAATCCTAACCCAAGCAAAACCCTAACCCTAAAACTACCAAAACCCCAAACCTAACCCTAAACCAATCCCTCACCCTCATCCCTGCATAATCCTAAGAATAACCCTAACCCAGAAGAACCCAAACCCTAATGCTAACAGTAGCACATCAATAATCCAACCCAATCACAATCCTGACCATAAGTCTAAACCCAGCAAAACCATAACAATAACATTGTCACTAACCCCAGCACAAGCTAATATTACAACCTAATCCTATGCCTACCCTTATCACAACCTTGACCATAACTCTAACCCTAGCAAAACCCTAAGTATAACACTATCCCTAAACCTACCACAACCCTAATATTAAAACCTAACCCTATGCCTAACACTAACACTAGCACAACCTTAATACTAGGCACAACCTTAAGACTAACCCTAACTGAAAACCTAATCCTAACACAACCCTAAACATAACCCTAGCACACCCTAAGTAAGTAACAATGTTTCTGAACTAAGTTTAGAAAAAAAGAGAAAAGTGATATATCTCACGTAGTAGAGAAGAGCACATGAACGGGTTAGCAAGGTAAGAACGAAAAGGAAAGCACACCGTTGTAAACTAAGTACATGAAAACAACAAAACCTGTTCATGACCCATGTTGAGAAGAAAGCAGAAAAGTGATATATCTACCATAGTACAGAAGAACACATAAATGTGTCCCAAAGGTAAGAACAGAAACAGAAAGCACAGCTCTGTGAACTAAGTACAGAAAAAGAAGAAACAGTGTTTCTGAACTAAGTTGAGAAGAAAACAGAAAATTGATATATCTAGCATAGTAGAGAAGAGCAAATAAATGTGTTTCCATGGTAAGAACAGAGACATAAAACACAGAGTTGAGAAGTAAGTACAGGAAAACACGAAACAATGTTTCTGAACTAAGATGAGAAGAAAACAGAAAAGTGATATATCTAGCACGGTTGAGAAGAGCACATAAATGTGTCTCCAAAGTAAGAAAAGAAAGTTAAACCACAGTGTTGTTAACCTAGCACAGGAAACTATGTAACAGTGTCTCCGAACTAAGTTGAGAAGAAAACAGACAAGTGATGTATCTGGTTTAGTACAGAAGAACACATAAAAGCATCTAAAACTTAAGAACAGACAGGCAAAGCACAGCATTGTGAACTAAGTACCTGTAAACATGTAAAAATGTTACTGAACTAAGTGGAGAAGAAAACAGAACAGAGATGTATCTCTCGTAGTAGAGAAGAGCACAAAAACATGTTTCCAAAGTAAGAAAAGATAGTTAAAGCGCAGCGTTGTGAACTAAGAACAGGAGAATATGTATCAGAGTTTCTGAACTAAGTAGAGAAGAAATCAGAAAAGTGAGATATCAAGCATAGTAGAGAAGATCACATACACGTGTTTCCAAGGTAAGAAGAGAAAGGAGAGCACAGCGTTGTGAACTAAGTACATGAAAATAATAAAAAATGTTTCTGAACTGTGTTGAAAACGAAACAGAAAAGTAATATATCTGGCATACTACAGAAGAACACATAAACGTATTTCCCAGGTAAAAACAGACAGGCAAAGCACAGCGTTGTAAACTAAGTACATGTTAAAAATAAAAAGTGTCTCTGACATATGTTGAGAAGAGAACAGAAAAGTGATATATCTGGCATAATACAGAACAACACATAAACGTATCTCCAAAGTAAGAAAAAAAGTTAAAGCACAGCATTGTGAACTAAGTACAGGAAAATGTGTAACAGTGTTTCTGAACTAAGTTGAGAAGAAAACAGAAAAGTGATATATCTGGCATAGTACAGAAGAACACATAAACGTATCAAAAAAAAGTTAAGAACAAAAAGGCAAAGCACAGCGTTGTGAACTAAGTACAAGAAAACATGTAACAATGTTACTGAACTAAGTGGAGAAGAAAATAGAAAAGTGATATAACCTGCTTAGTAGAGAAGAGCACATGAACGGGTTTCCCAGGTAAGAACAGACAGGCAAAGCAAAGCATTGTGAACTAAGTACACGAAAGAAAATAGAAAAGTGCTATATCTAGCATAGTACAGAAGAGCACATGAACATGTCTCCAAGGTAAGAACAGACAGGACAGCACAGCGTTGTAAATTAAGATCATGAAAACATTAAAAAGTTTTTCTGACCTATGTTGAGAAGAAAAGAAAAAGTGATATATCTCACATAGTCCAGAACAACACATAAAAGTATCTCCAAGTTAACAAAAGAAAGGCAAAGCACAGCATTGTGAACTAAGTACATGAAAACAGGTAACAATGTTATTGAACTAAGTTGAGAAGAAAACAGAAGAGTGATGTATCTAGGGTAGTGGAGAAAAGCATATATACATATTTACATGATAAAAACCGAAACAAAAAACACAGCATTGAGAAGTACAGGAAAAACTGAATCAGTGTTTCTGAACTAAGATGAGAAGAAAACAGAATAATGATATATCTACCATAGTTGAGAAGAGCACATAAAGGTGTCTCCAAAGTAAGAAAAGACAGTGTTGTGAACTAAGTACAGGTTAGTAGCTAGGTTTTTTGTTGATGGTTTTTTGTTTTTTTGTTTTGTTTTGTTTTGTTTTATGTTTGTTTGTTTGTTTGTTTGTTTTGGTTTTTTTGTTGTTGTTGTTAGTTGAAACAAGGTTTCCCGAGAAAGAATATCACCTGCAAAGCAGGATTAAAACTCAGGGATCTGCCTGCCTCTGCTGTTTTCAGGGTGCTTGGCCTAAAGGAATGCACCACCACACCCAGCTTGGCTTCCTTGTATTTCTTAATTCCAGGAAGGCATTTTGTTTTTCTTCTTCTGGTTTATATTCTTTGCTCTATATTTATTCTTTATCATATATTTAGTGAAATTTACAAAAATCTCTCTCTCTCACCTCTGTGGTATGTGTTTGAGAGAGAGAGATAGAATCTCTGTGTGTGATGTGTGTCTTTCTTTTTCTTCTCCCCCTCAACCCTTGCTTGACTGCATAGAATAAAACAAACAAGCAAACAAAAAGCATGAAAACAAAACAGCAACAGCAACAACAACAACAAAAGCAGAAGCAGGCCTTCTCTTTGTTTCAAGGCCAGACTGGTCTCCAGAGTGAGTGGCAGGGCAGCCACCCCTATCTGGAGAGAGAAAAAATAAACTAAAACAAAACAAAACAAAACAAAACAAAACAAAGAAACAGACACAAAACCAAAGCTTGTTTGTTTTTGATTTCTCATTCACTTATTTAATTTTAAAATATAGCTAGCTCTCTGTCTCTCAGAGACATACAGAGAGAGAGAGGATATATATATATATATAGAGAGAGAGAGAGAGAGACAGAGAGATGATATGGAGAGTTTGTCTCAAATAAATAAATAAATAACTAGATAATAAATAGCCGAACAAATAATAAATGGATAAATAGATAGATAAATAAATCAATTTGGCAGCTGGAGTATTGGCTCAGTGGTTAAGAGCACATGGTCTGGTCTCCTCAAGATCCCACACTCAACTCAAAACACACACATGGCAGCTCAGGACCTTCAGTTCCAGATCTTCTGACACCCTCATACAGACACACATGAAATAAAAACCAATAAGTAAACAAACTCAGAAAGAACTAGAGAAGTTTCCAAGGGGTGAGAAAAACTGTGCCGAGGCATCTACTCGGTAGGAAAGACAGCCAATACAGAGAGACATCGTCTCATAAAACTTGTGTCAACAAAACACAAGATATAAAATTAAAACATAGGCCGGGCATGGTGAAGCATGACTGTCATCCCAGGTCTCGAGGAGTCAGAGAGAGGCAAGTGGATCTCTCTGAGTTCCAGGCCAGCCTGGTCTACAAAACCAAGGCTACCAAGGCTGGAAACAAACAAACAAAACAAAAACAGAAACAAACCAAAGCAACAAATAAATAAATGGGTGAATGGATAAATAAATAAAGCAAGCAAACACACACACACAAAACACAATGAATTAGAGTCTGTGCTGGTGGTGGCAGTACAGGCCTGCACATTACATATCTCTCTGAATAAATTCTAACTCTAAAAGGGAAACTTACACACTGGGGCTGTAAGGATACTGGCAAGAAGCCAGGCAGATGAGGGCAAAACAAACACACACACAACATGAATAATACAGTCAAAATCAACCAAGGAATGAGGGAGGGGGCTACGTCTGGGATATAAAGTAAATAACCTGTGAATAATATTAAAAAAATAAACAATAATATTAAAAAACAAAAAACAAAAACAACAACAAACAAGGAAGAACAATTCAACAACAAGCTAGAGGGAGAGACAAGAAGGCTCACAGCAAACTGGTTCAGCACCATTGCACAGACCCAGGTCTTGGGATTAGGGTCAGGAAAAAAAAACAAAAACAAAAAAGAAAACAAAAAAAAAAAGCAGAAGCAGGCTTTTCCTTATTTCAAGGCCAAACTGGTCTCGAGAGCAGTGGCAGGACAGCCACTACATGCAAACGAATAACCAAACCAGAAAAAAAAAAGAAAAATAGAAATAAATGAAATGTGGACTCACAGATTGTGCAGGAACAACACCTATGATGGAAAGACTATGTATTTAGTTAGTTTTATTTATTCTATATTTATTCTTTATCGTATATCCTAAACCCAGCACAACCATAACCCTAACCCTTACCCTAGCACAACCCTAACCCTAAACCTAACCCTTTACCTTATACCTAAATTTAACCCTAAAGGTAACACTAAGCCTATCACAACACTAACCCAACCATAACCTTAACCTAGAACAACCTTAACTCTAACCTTAACATAACCCTAACGCTAACCTTAACCCTAACCATAGCACAACCCTAACCCTAGCCATAACCATAGCCCTAAAACCAGCAAAACCGTGAACCATAGCAGAACACTAACCCTAACATTAACCATAACCCTAACCTTACCCGTAACCCTATACATAACCTACCCTTACCTCTACCCCTACCCCTGAACCTGACCCTGACCCTGAGCCTGACCCGAACACTGAACATGACCCTAAGCATTAACCCTGACACTGACCCTGATCCTAACCCTAACCTTAAACCTACCACTGACCCTGACCTTAAACGTAACTGTAAACTAACCCTGACACTGACTAACCCCTAAACCTGACCCTGACCATCACCCTGGCCCTAACCCCTAACCCCTAACCCTAACCCTAACCCTAACCCTAACCCTAAACCTTACCTTAGCACAAAGCTAACCCAAACCCTAACCTTGAACATAGCACAAACCTAACCCTAAACCTAGCACAACACTAACCCAAACCCTAATCCTAGAACAAACGCAACCCTTAAACATACCAACCATAACCCTAAAGCTATCACAACATTAACACTAATCCTATCCGTAACTGAAACTAAACCCAACCTTACCACAACCCAAAGATGAACCCTAACTCTAACCCTAGCACAAACATAATCCTAACACTAAGCTTAACTCTAACTCTAACACAACCCTATCCATAACACTAACAGTAGCACAATCCAAACCCTAATACTGAATCTATCACAACCCTAACCCTAAACCTAACACTAACCCTAGCCCAACCCTAACCTTAACACTAACAATAACCTTAACCCTAATCCTAAACTTTACCTTAAACCTAACCATAACACAATCCTAACTCTAATACTAACCCGAAATGTAGCACGACCCTAACCATAATGCTATCCCTGAACAGAGAACAAACCTAAATTTAGCCCCAGCATTAACCTAACACTAAACCTAATCCTAACCCTGACCCTAGCACAACCCTAACCCTAAACCTAGTATGATCCTAACCCCAACTATAAAAGAACACTAACCCTAACCTTAGCACAACTTTAAGAATAAACCCTAACCCTAACCCTAACCATAGCATAACCCTAAACTAGCACATTAATCCTAACCCTAATCCTAACTCGAGCACAACCCTAACCCTAACCGTTAACCAAACCCTAACACCTAAATCTATCGCTAACACTTGCACAACCCTAAAACTAAACCTAACCCTAGCATAACCCTAAAACTAACCCTAACCCTAGCACAAAACTAACCCTAACCATAATCTTAAATCTAACCTTAGCACAACCCTAACCCTGCCCCTAGCAAAATCCTAATCCTAACGCTAGTACAACCCTAACGTTGACACTGACCCTAGCCCTAATATTAAACCCAGCACAACCATAACCCTAACACTAACCCTAAGTTTAACCCTAGCACAACCCTCATCCTAACTCTAATTCTAGCACAACCCTAAGCCTAACCCTAACCTTAATCCTAACCCAAGCAAAACCCTAACCCTAAAACTACCAAAACCCCAAACCTAACCCTAAACCAATCCCTCACCCTCATCCCTGCATAATCCTAAGAATAACCCTAACCCAGAAGAACCCAAACCCTAATGCTAACAGTAGCACATCAATAATCCAACCCAATCACAATCCTGACCATAAGTCTAAACCCAGCAAAACCATAACAATAACATTGTCACTAACCCCAGCACAAGCTAATATTACAACCTAATCCTATGCCTACCCTTATCACAACCTTGACCATAACTCTAACCCTAGCAAAACCCTAAGTATAACACTATCCCTAAACCTACCACAACCCTAATATTAAAACCTAACCCTATGCCTAACACTAACACTAGCACAACCTTAATACTAGGCACAACCTTAAGACTAACCCTAACTGAAAACCTAATCCTAACACAACCCTAAACATAACCCTAGCACACCCTAAGTAAGTAACAATGTTTCTGAACTAAGTTTAGAAAAAAAGAGAAAAGTGATATATCTCACGTAGTAGAGAAGAGCACATGAACGGGTTAGCAAGGTAAGAACGAAAAGGAAAGCACACCGTTGTAAACTAAGTACATGAAAACAACAAAACCTGTTCATGACCCATGTTGAGAAGAAAGCAGAAAAGTGATATATCTACCATAGTACAGAAGAACACATAAATGTGTCCCAAAGGTAAGAACAGAAACAGAAAGCACAGCTCTGTGAACTAAGTACAGAAAAAGAAGAAACAGTGTTTCTGAACTAAGTTGAGAAGAAAACAGAAAATTGATATATCTAGCATAGTAGAGAAGAGCAAATAAATGTGTTTCCATGGTAAGAACAGAGACATAAAACACAGAGTTGAGAAGTAAGTACAGGAAAACACGAAACAATGTTTCTGAACTAAGATGAGAAGAAAACAGAAAAGTGATATATCTAGCACGGTTGAGAAGAGCACATAAATGTGTCTCCAAAGTAAGAAAAGAAAGTTAAACCACAGTGTTGTTAACCTAGCACAGGAAACTATGTAACAGTGTCTCCGAACTAAGTTGAGAAGAAAACAGACAAGTGATGTATCTGGTTTAGTACAGAAGAACACATAAAAGCATCTAAAACTTAAGAACAGACAGGCAAAGCACAGCATTGTGAACTAAGTACCTGTAAGCATGTAAAAATGTTACTGAACTAAGTGGAGAAGAAAACAGAACAGAGATGTATCTCTCGTAGTAGAGAAGAGCACAAAAACATGTTTCCAAAGTAAGAAAAGATAGTTAAAGCGCAGCGTTGTGAACTAAGAACAGGAGAATATGTATCAGAGTTTCTGAAATAAGTAGAGAAGAAATCAGAAAAGTGAGATATCAAGCATAGTAGAGAAGATCACATACACGTGTTTCCAAGGTAAGAAGAGAAAGGAGAGCACAGCGTTGTGAACTAAGTACATGAAAATAATAAAAAATGTTTCTGAACTGTGTTGAAAACGAAACAGAAAAGTAATATATCTGGCATACTACAGAAGAACACATAAACGTATTTCCCAGGTAAAAACAGACAGGCAAAGCACAGCGTTGTAAACTAAGTACATGTTAAAAATAAAAAGTGTCTCTGACATATGTTGAGAAGAGAACAGAAAAGTGATATATCTGGCATAATACAGAACAACACATAAACGTATCTCCAAAGTAAGAAAAAAAGTTAAAGCACAGCATTGTGAACTAAGTACAGGAAAATGTGTAACAGTGTTTCTGAACTAAGTTGAGAAGAAAACAGAAAAGTGATATATCTGGCATAGTACAGAAGAACACATAAACGTATCAAAAAAAGTTAAGAACAAAAAGGCAAAGCACAGCGTTGTGAACTAAGTACAAGAAAACATGTAACAATGTTACTGAACTAAGTGGAGAAGAAAATAGAAAAGTGATATAACCTGCTTAGTAGAGAAGAGCACATGAACGGGTTTCCCAGGTAAGAACAGACAGGCAAAGCAAAGCATTGTGAACTAAGTACACGAAAGAAAATAGAAAAGTGCTATATCTAGCATAGTACAGAAGAGCACATGAACATGTCTCCAAGGTAAGAACAGACAGGACAGCACAGCGTTGTAAATTAAGATCATGAAAACATTAAAAAGTTTTTCTGACCTATGTTGAGAAGAAAAGAAAAAGTGATATATCTGACATAGTCCAGAACAACACATAAAAGTATCTCCAAGTTAACAAAAGAAAGGCAAAGCACAGCATTGTGAACTAAGTACATGAAAACAGGTAACAATGTTATTGAACTAAGTTGAGAAGAAAACAGAAGAGTGATGTATCTAGGGTAGTAGAGAAAAGCATATATACATATTTACATGATAAAAACCGAAACAAAAAACACAGCATTGAGAAGTACAGGAAAAACTGAATCAGTGTTTCTGAACTAAGATGAGAAGAAAACAGAATAATGATATATCTACCATAGTTGAGAAGAGCACATAAAGGTGTCTCCAAAGTAAGAAAAGACAGTGTTGTGAACTAAGTACAGGTTAGTAGCTAGGTTTTTTGTTGATGGTTTTTTGTTTTTTTGTTTTGTTTTGTTTTGTTTTATGTTTGTTTGTTTGTTTGTTTGTTTTGGTTTTTTTGTTGTTGTTGTTAGTTGAAACAAGGTTTCCCGAGAAAGAATATCACCTGCAAAGCAGGATTAAAACTCAGGGATCTGCCTGCCTCTGCTGTTTTCAGGGTGCTTGGCCTAAAGGAATGCACCACCACACCCAGCTTGGCTTCCTTGTATTTCTTAATTCCAGGAAGGCATTTTGTTTTTCTTCTTCTGGTTTATATTCTTTGCTCTATATTTATTCTTTATCATATATTTAGTGAAATTTACAAAAATCTCTCTCTCTCACCTCTGTGGTATGTGTTTGAGAGAGAGAGATAGAATCTCTGTGTGTGATGTGTGTCTTTCTTTTTCTTCTCCCCCTCAACCCTTGCTTGACTGCATAGAATAAAACAAACAAGCAAACAAAAAGCATGAAAACAAAACAGCAACAGCAACAACAACAACAAAAGCAGAAGCAGGCCTTCTCTTTGTTTCAAGGCCAGACTGGTCTCCAGAGTGAGTGGCAGGGCAGCCACCCCTATCTGGAGAGAGAAAAAATAAACTAAAACAAAACAAAACAAAACAAAGAAACAGACACAAAACCAAAGCTTGTTTGTTTTTGATTTCTCATTCACTTATTTAATTTTAAAATATAGCTAGCTCTCTGTCTCTCAGAGACATACAGAGAGAGAGAGGATAGAGAGAGAGAGAGAGAGAGAGAGAGAGAGAGAGAGAGACAGAGAGATGATATGGAGAGTTTGTCTCAAATAAATAAATAAATAACTAGATAATAAATAGCCGAACAAATAATAAATGGATAAATAGATAGATAAATAAATCAATTTGGCAGCTGGAGTATTGGCTCAGTGGTTAAGAGCACATGGTCTGGTTTCCTCAAGATCCCACACTCAACTCAAAACACACACATGGCAGCTCAGGACCTTCAGTTCCAGATCTTCTGACACCCTCATACAGACACACATGAAATAAAAACCAATAAGTAAACAAACTCAGAAAGAACTAGAGAAGTTTCCAAGGGGTGAGAAAAACTGTGCCGAGGCATCTACTCGGTATGAAAGACAGCCAATACAGAGAGACATCGGCTCATAAAACTTGTGTCAACAAAACACAAGAAATAAAATTAAAACATAGGCCGGGCATGGTGAAGCATGACTGTCATCCCAGGTCTCGAGGAGTCAGAGAGAGGCAAGTGGATCTCTCTGAGTTCCAGGCCAGCCTGGTCTACAAAACCAAGGCTACCAAGGCTGGAAACAAACAAACAAAACAAAAACAGAAACAAACCAAAGCAACAAATAAATAAATGGGTGAATGGATAAATAAATAAAGCAAGCAAACACACACACACAAAACACAATGAATTAGAGTCTGTGCTGGTGGTGGCAGTACAGGCCTGCACATTACATATCTCTCTGAATAAATTCTAACTCTAAAAGGGAAACTTACACACTGGGGCTGTAAGGATACTGGCAAGAAGCCAGGCAGATGAGGGCAAAACAAACACACACACAACATGAATAATACAGTCAAAATCAACCAAGGAATGAGGGAGGGGGCTACGGCTGGGATATAAAGTAAATAACCTGTGAATAATATTAAAAAAATAAACAATAATATTAAAAAACAAAAAACAAAAACAACAACAAACAAGGAAGAACAATTCAACAACAAGCTAGAGGGAGAGACAAGAAGGCTCACAGCAAACTGGTTCAGCACCATTGCACAGACCCAGGTCTTGGGATTAGGGTCAGGAAAAAAAACAAAAACAAAAAAGAAAACAAAAAAAAAAGCAGAAGCAGGCTTTTCCTTATTTCAAGGCCAAACTGGTCTCGAGAGCAGTGGCAGGACAGCCACTACATGCAAACGAATAACCAAACCAGAAAAAAAAAAGAAAAATAGAAATAAATGAAATGTGGACTCACAGATTGTGCAGGAACAACACCTATGATGGAAAGACTATGTATTTAGTTAGTTTTATTTATTCTATATTTATTCTTTATCGTATATCCTAAACCCAGCACAACCATAACCCTAACCCTTACCCTAGCACAACCCTAACCCTAAACCTAACCCTTTACCTTATACCTAAATTTAACCCTAAAGGTAACACTAAGCCTATCACAACACTAACCCAACCATAACCTTAACCTAGAACAACCTTAACTCTAACCTTAACATAACCCTAACGCTAACCTTAACCCTAACCATAGCACAACCCTAACCATAACCATAACCATAGCCCTAAAACCAGCAAAACCGTGAACCGTAGCAGAACACTAACCCTAACATTAACCATAACCCTAACCTTACCCGTAACCCTATACATAACCTACCCTTACCTCTACCCCTACCCCTGAACCTGACCCTGACCCTGAGCCTGACCCGAACACTGAACATGACCCTAAGCATTAACCCTGACACTGACCCTGATCCTAACCCTAACCTTAAACCTACCACTGACCCTGACCTTAAACGTAACTGTAAACTAACCCTGACACTGACTAACCCCTAAACCTGACCCTGACCCTCACCCTGGCCCTAACCCCTAACCCTAACCCTAACCCTAACCCTAACCCTAACCCTAAACCTTACCTTAGCACAAAGCTAACCCAAACCCTAACCTTGAACATAGCACAAATCTAACCCTAAACCTAGCACAACACTAACCCAAACCCTAATCCTAGAACAAACGCAACCCTTAAACATACCAACCATAACCCTAAAGCTATCACAACATTAACACTAATCCTATCCGTAACCCAACCTAAACCCAACCTTACCACAACCCAAAGATGAACCCTAACTCTAACCCTAGCACAAACATAATCCTAACACTAAGCTTAACTCTAACTCTAACACAATCCAAGTATCAGCAATCCAGCAGCTAGCCTGTACAGGCCAAGCAGGAGCCCAAGTCCTAGGTAGCAGTTCTAACTGCCCTGAGCAGGGAACCACGAGCCTGGCTAGGGGTCCACGACCCAGCAGCGGCCACGATGGGGCTTGGGGGGGGGGGGTGTCGGGGAAGCGGGTGCTTCTTGCCTGCCTGCCTGCCTGCCTGCCTGCCTGCCTGCCTGCCTGCCTGCCTGCCAGGGGCGGTGCGGCTAGCGCCTCAGAGGATGACCAGGGGACAGAGGCCGGGCAGGGTGAGTGAGCTTTGAGCGAGTGGCCAGCGCGGGCAGCGCAACTCGTCCGAGGTCACCTGACTCACACAGCAGCAGCCAGCTTCGGGCCACAGCAGAGCGCACACACAGCCCGCGCAGCAAGCGCCGGCGGGAAGGAGACGGGAGTAACAAAAGTAAACTTTTCCGAACTCCAAATAGTTCCCTAAGATTTTCTACGTCGGAGCCACCGACAAAAAGCACAGTTACCCAGCCTCGCTAGCTAAACAATCTATTGCTAGAGACCAACCATTTCCAGACCAACCATTTCCAGCACAGCACCTAGGGAAGCCACCCAAACCCGAACCAAGCAAACACAAAATTCCAGCACTTGAGAGGCAGAGGCAGGCGAATCTCTTAGTGTGTGTCCAGCCTGGCCCATAGTTTCATCCGTATGCTCATGATGAGTTCAAAGCAGAAGTTTATAATCTTTTTATTTCAATTGTTTTTTGTTTTGTTTTGTTTTGTTTTAGTTTCGGCTCATTTGAGATGGGGTTTCTCTGTGTAAGTTTGGTAGACGCACACGCTGAGAGGGAGAGAAGAAAGAAAGAAAGAAAGAAAGAAAGAAAGAAAGAAAGAAAGAAAGAAAGAAAGAAAGAAAGAGAGAGAGAGAGAGAGAGAGAGAGAGAGAGGGAGGGAGGGAGGGAGGGAGAGAGAGAGAGAGAGAGAGAGAGAGAGAGAGAGAGAGAGAGAGAGAAAGAAAGAAAGAAAGAAAGAAAGAAAGAAAGAAAGAGCTCCTCGCTCAACTAGTAAGAGTGAACTTCAAATTGTTCCGTAAGATTTTCCCTAACCTTGCTAAACAATCTATTGCCAGAGACCAACCATCTTCCAGCAGACAAGGCAGGTGTCAGAGTCAGGGATGACCTGATGATGGCTGCTGCTACTTGGGGCTGCTGGTTGTGGCAAAAAAAAAAAAAAAAAAAACTCTTTATATAATCTTTATATAATTTAACTCTTAAACTGCCATGGGCCTCTGGTTGTGGAGAGAGCCTCTAAAGCTCTAAAGGAAAAGAGTTAGAGGGAACTGAACCCTGGATTCTCAGATTCAGGGTCAAGAAACGGTGTTGTCAGCCAGGAGACATGGGAGAGAGGGGTGTTTAATCCTGCTCTATGTCTCTATCCCTACTGTATTTACAGGGAGCCCTCTGATTGTCATGGTATCTCTCTCTTTTAAAAATCAGAGTAAAGAGCGAGCGACACTAAACCTCTGTGATGGTTTGTTTCTACAGAGTAAGAGGGGTTTCTGTGTCTGTTTGTTTGTTTTGTTTTAATGTCAAAGTTTTTCTAAAATACAGGTGTCTGTCTCGTATGGGTAGCCATATATTCTTTGTTTCGATATTCAGATGATCTCTCTCATCGTATCCTCCTCCTTGGACTAAACCTAGAAGGAATGCACGTCCTTCGTCATTAATTTGTTTCATCTCCCTTTGGCGCTCGGCATTTGGAGGTTCGAAGAGCTCCCAGCAGTCCATCTTCCCCCGAGCCCCAGGAAGGTTTTGCAAATTGCTGGAATGAAGTCAGAAACTCTTTGAAAAATCATGATCAGTCAGAGATTACAGAACCATCAGAATGTGAAAAACAACAGCACACTCTGTTATAGAGGTACACTTCTTCCACATATTTTTTGAAAAAATCTGCAATAAGGCCAGGCAAGAGAGCAAGGGCCGGGGTGGGCGGGGGGGGGGGGGGAGGAGGGGGGATGGGGGAAGGGGGGGGAGGAGGAGGAGGGGACCTCCAGCTCACTCACTCCTCCCTCAGCTCAGCGGCACACCCATCGTTGCTGTGTTAAACCGGTGGGGCCGCATTCCAGGAATTCTAAAGAACTTTGTTGTTCCTCTCCCAGGGGACAGAAGGGACGACTCTTTTTTTTTTTTTTTTTTTTTTTTTTTACCCCGTTTTGTTTTATTTGGTGGGGACCGCTCTTAGTTGTGTATTAATGAGAGGAAACTGTTCCCTGAATCACTCCCACCCCCCTTTTTTCGGTGCACCGGAGGAGACAGGGTCTCTCTGTGGATTGGTTTCCACTGCCCCAGAACTCAGTCGGTAGACCAGGTCGGCCTTAGAGATCTGCCTGCTTCCGCCTCTCCAGTAGCGCTGTGACTTAAACCATAAACCAACCACCCCACTCAGCTGGATTTCCCTCTCTCTCTCTCTCTCTCTTTAACTTTCATTTTACCCGTGGGTTCACCCAGACCATAATAAAAATACAGGATGGGACCAAAGGCCCAGGCCAGGAAAAAGGAAAAAGGAAAGAAAAGAAGCCAGGCAAGGTGGCACACGACTTTTATGACAGCATAAAAGGAGACAGTTGTAAGTTCGAGGACAGCCTATTTTTTGTTTGTTTGTTTAATAAAATTTTTATTTTTATATTAGTTACAGTTTATTCACTTTGTATCCCAGCTGTAGCCCTCTCCCTCATCCCCTCCCAATCCCATCTCATCAGGGCTGTCTGCATTGCCCTCCTCTGTGGCCTGGCAAGGCTGCTACCCCCAAGTGAGTTCCTGTCAGAGACATTCCCTGTTCCACTCATTAAGAAACCCACTTGGAGAGGGAGAAAAGCAAGCAGGCAGGCAGGCAGGCAGTCAGGCAGGCAGGCAGAAAAATATTTTCTCTCTACACAAGCAATCCGAATCTGCTTTATTAATGAAATGAAGAAAAGTACACAGTACTAACTACCTTTAAAGACCTCTTTCAAATGCCTCTCTGCGTGTGCCTGCTTTTAAATATTTAAGGGGGGGGGGGGGTGAATCCGGGCCATGCAATAAGTCTAGGCCAGATTGGGCCCCAGCTCTGAGAGGGAAAATCGAGAGACAAGCCCCCTATATCTCTGACCCAGAAATTATCTCGAAATGACAACCACCAGAGAAGGAAATATCATTTTTCTCCAGCAGATTCTCACTGGTATAATGTTATAATGTAAGCAGGCAGGCCCCGGGCAGATTTTGGGTGGGTGGAGAGGATCAAGGAGGAGTTTGGGGTAATGGGAACACCCACCCCCGACAAATAACACAGCTGAACTTTGCTGACTCTGTTTTCCTGCCTATCCAACCACTCACTCCCAGCTGGACAAAGGGGAGCCGCCTATATGGTTATGAGACGCCATCCTCCATACTAGGTAGATTTTCCAGCAGAGCTAGTAGTCTCAGGAGGCTCCTGCCAGTCAGTCAGTCAGTCAGTCAGTCAGTCAGTCAGTCTTCTTGGAAACCCCAGGCAATTCTTGCAATTTACAGTTTCATCAGTCCCTGGGGTGTGCTTATTTAAAACCAGAAAATCAAAGATAAGATGAGAAAGGTGTGTGTGTGTGTGTGTGTGTGTGTGTGTGTGTGTGTGTGTGCACGCGCGCGCGTGCGTGTGTGTGTGTTGGGTGTTGGAGACCATAATTTCAGCTTTATTTTTTTTTTATTTTATTTATTTTTATCTATCTCCCCACCCCCACCCCCCAGATGAGGACCAAACAACCCAGGCAGGACCTTCCTTTCGCTTGCTAAGCAGGCGATCTACCTACCACTGAGGGAAATCCCCAACCCCAAATAATTTATTTATTTATACTTTTATTTTATGTGTCCGATCACCTAGATAGAACTGAAGTTACAGACGAGCTGCCGCGTGGGTTCTGGAAATTGAACCTGAGTCCTTTGGAAGAGTACCCAGTGCTATTAACCACTGAGCCATTCCCTCCAGTTCCTCCGGTCAAGCTTTCCCTAGAAATTAAATATCGGTTGAATATGTCGAACCGAACCGGAGCCGGGCGTGGTGGTGCACGCCTGCCTGAGAGGCAGAGGCAGTTTGGAGGCCCTGTCTCTCCACTGGGAAAGAAGACTCCGCTCCCTCCCCATCTGCCCTGCCGATCCTCCCCTCCCACCCCCACCCCGTCCCCCACCCCGCCGATCGATCGATCGATCGATCGATCGATCGATCGACCCCCTTCCCCGCAGCCCGCCCCAAATCTCAAGGAGGGAAACTGTGAATGAAGGCAGATCCTTTAGCTGTGAAGAGTCACCCTCAGATTTGTTCAGGGAGAAGTGGATACTAACCATTATCCAGCCTGCAAACCCAGAGGGGGAGAAAAATGAATGCCTCTACTCTACACTCCCAGAAGAGCGATGGTCAAGGGGCACCCACCTTGCAGGCGGGTCGCAACCTTCTGTAACTCCAGTTTTAGGGAACTCTCACATACGGAGGCAGAATACCAGTTAAAGAAAATAGAATAATCGGGGAGGGGGGGGGTGGCATATAAAAAGAACTTACAGCCTTCCTCAGAGGGGTCAATTTGAATTTGCCCGAAGAAGACTAGAGAGAGGAACCAGAGGTTCTTCTAAGAAGCCCAAGTAAATCTTGAAGGTCACTTGCAGATCTTCAAATGGAGTGAGTTTTAAAACAAATCACAGTGGAAAAACACGACCCACCACCACCACCACCACCACCACCACCACCACCACCACCACCACCACCACCACCACCACCACCAAAACAAGAACAAAAAAAAAAAATAAAGAAAGAAAGAAAGAAAGAAAGAAAGAAAGAAAAAGAAAAACAAACAAACAGAACCCCAGAGATCTTGCACCTGCCTGAAGAGTATACCGGCTGTTTTTCCAGTCCCAAGCGCACGCGCGCGCGCACGCGCACACACACACACACACACACACACACACACACACACACACACGAGTGGGCAGTGGTAAAAATTAGCTCACAGAGAGAAACAACATAAGTCAATGAACCAACTAGAAACTTCGTAGTCATTCATTTATTTATTGTAATTGAGCGTAAAGTGAAGGGGGGGGGGTGGCTCAGGTGGGCTGGGAAGCAGGTAGATAGAGTACCACCTGTGAGTCAAGAGGAAGAGGAAGGAAGGGCCATCTTCTTCTGCTGGAAAGAGGTAGTCTTTTGTTTGTATGCGTGATTGCGTCCCGCCTCGAGAAGGAGGGCAGTCAGTCAGTCCAGCTGACTGTGCCGGGGCATAGCAGTCCCACACCTCAAACTCCTCTTTCTGGCCGTGCCTTTGATTCTCGCCTCCGTCCTGTCCTGTTCGCCAGGGTGGTCAGGGAACCCTGCATGGATAGCAAAAAGGAAGCATGTCAGTGGGGAGGAGTCCATTACGTTTGGCCCCGCAAAGCAAAGCAGAGTAGAGCAGATTGGTCTATTTGAAAGAACGATTCCGATTCAAATTTTTAGAGAAC
>NC_083361.1:122500-135000 GCF_030254825.1 Meriones unguiculatus
GGATGGGGCAGACCGCGCGCGCGCGGGGGTGCACACGCGGCCCTTCCACCACCGCTACCGCCAACCTCCGCCACGAGAACCCAACACTCCGCGACACCGGCATGACGCCGAGCTCTTGCCCCGCGTGATCCCTCCCCGGACTCGGAGCGAGGAGGCGCGGGCCGCGGTAGGCGAGAGAACAAAGCCCCCGGAAGAAGCCGGAGGCCAGGCCGAAGCTACGCGCACAGAAAGGCGGTCAGGGCGGGCAGCCGGCCGGAGGCCATTCGGGAGAAGCCCCACCGGAACACAGCACACGCCCTTTCTTCTCCCCGGATAGCTAGAGAAGGAACGCTTTCTCACCGAGGGCGGGGCATACCCAACCCGACCAAGCACCCCCGGCCGCGGCCAGCCGGAGAAACGACGTGCGTGCGGGCGTGACGCTCACGCAACTCGACCTCCGTCGAGCAACGGGGGGAAGACACGCACGCGGGGGGTCTGCGTTATGGCCCGCCTCCCGGGACACGCCGAGGGCACACGGCACGCAACGACGCGGTGGACGCTCACCCGACGAGGGGCCCCCCCTCTCGGAAACGGGCACCCCAAGGAGCCTCTCACCGGCCTTTGGGTCATTACACTCGACCCCCCCTCCTCCTTCTCCTCTACCGTGTCTCCCGCACCAGCGGAGCGGGCACGGACCCACAAGAGGGACGGCAAACAACGGGAACAAGCCACGCACGCCGCAAGCAAGCAAAGCCGAGCACAGGAGGCGCCAGAGGGAACGGGAAACGCCACCGCCGCTCAGAAGCGGGCACCTCGAAGTCCTGGGACGCTCCAGGGGCACCGCGAGGATCGCAAAGAACGAGGCGCGCGCACACCGACCGGGAGCGGCACGCGACGCCGCAGATGAGCCACCCTCCCCCGGCCCGGGGAAGGGGGCTCAAGGGGCCACACGGGCAAAACGAACCCACACGGAGCCCCACGCACTGCAGCAACGAGTGCGCGGGCACGGGGCTCAGGCCGGGCAACCGCACCCTTGCCTTCCACACACCACCACGGGCGGGTGGGGAGGAGAGACGAAGGGCCCGCTGGCAGAACGAGAGGAGCGGGCGCCATTCACAATGAATGGCCATTCGCCATGAATGTCCGTCCCTCGCCTGGCGCGGCTTAGGCCCCGGCCCGAAGACGGCACGAGAGAACCACATCGATCAACCAGGAACGAGAGAGGGGTTGGAAACAAAGCGAAGCCGCCTTCGGGAAGGCAACGACCGAGGATCACACACGGGCAAAGCCAACAAGCGAGCGTACGTACGGGGGAAGAGCACACCAGAGGTGGCCGGGGAAGCTGCCACCAAAAAAAAAAAAAAAAAAAAAAAGTGCACTCGGGAGGCACAGTGGCAGAGGAGACCGGGCCACAAACCAGCAGCACAGCCCACAGAGACTCGGGAACCCAGCGGGCAGATTTGGCAGAGGAAGAAAAAAAAAAAAAAAAAAAAAAAAATTAAAAAAAAAAAAAAAAAAGTGCACTCGTGAGGCACAGTGGCAGTGGGGAACGGGCCACCAATCGACATAGCCCACAAGAGATTCGGGAACTCTGCAGGGAGAGAAAAAAAAAAAAAAAAAAAAAAAAAAAAAAGCACCGAGGGGGGCCACACAAAAGCCATCAGTCCCCCCCTGGCCCACAGGCCCAGCCACTCCAAACGGTAAAGGGCGACGACAACCACGACAGCGGGAAAAGCCTGACACGCAAACACAGCAAACGGCAGCCAGTGACGAGTCGCCCAGGCGGCCTCAGGAAACTGCAATGCCCCAGAGAGCAAGAGACAAAACAACCCAGCAGCCTTGGGGGAAGACAGCAACCCGAGAAGGCCATCGTCCTTTACAAGAGTATGACCAAAGGACAGCGTGTCAGCATATATCTCCAGGTACAAGATGGACAGATCACAAAGACATAAGTCATGAGCCAAAGAGACGGGGAGTAAGTCACGAACCAAAGGGAATTCCTGGAGGTCATGCCCGTTGAAATGTCCCCAAAATGTCCCCATAAACAAGAGAACCGGACCTCAAAGGAACAACTGGTCGACCTCATAAACTTGAGAGCGAGAGGAACATGACTGAAAGACAAGCACCCAGCAAGGGACCTACAGGACGCCGGGAACGCAGCGCTCGTAGAGTAAAGGAGGCGGGGGGGGGGGGGGGGGAGGGGCTCCGAGGCTCCGCGGATTCGGAGTCGGGACGGGGACAGTCGTCCAGTTAGGCCGGAGACACAGCATCCTCTCGGGCACGGGGTCCAGAGTCCCTCCGCTGGGGACGGAGGACTCTTGGAGAGAAGGCGGAAGGGGGGGGGGGGGACTCCGAGGCTCCGCGGAGTCAAGAGTCGGGTCGGGGACAGTCGTCCAGTTAGGCCGGAGACACAGCATCCTCTCGGGCACGGGGTCCAGAGTCCCTCCGCTGGGGACGGAGGACTCTTGGAGAGAAGGCGGAAGGTGGGGGGGGACTCCGAGGCTCCGCGGAGTCAAGAGTCGGGCCGGGGACAGTCGTCCAGTTAGGCCGGAGACACAGCATCCTCTCGGGCACGGGGTCCAGAGTCCCTCCGCTGGGGACGGAGGACTCTTGGAGAGAAGGCGGAAGGGGGGGGGGGGACTCCGAGGCTCCGCGGAGTCAGAGTCGGGCCGGGGACAGTCGTCCAGTTAGGCCGGAGACACAGCATCCTCTCGCTCCTGGGATCCAGAGGCCGGCCGCCAGGCTCTCCAATTCAAAAACGAGCCTGGGTCGCCCCGGAGGCGACAGCTATAAGCCTTCTGGTCGACCTGCCTAAGCCTCCCTCCCCACATACTCGCTTTGGGACACCACTGTCACCTGTCACCTCCGCCAGTACTCTCCGGGTCCAACACTGTATACTCAGAGCGTTCTGAAACACGACACAACCCCCGGGACGCAGCCGCCTGCTCGCCGGGGCTCTCGTCACCCTGTCTGGCTCGTAGCAGGCAATCTGCTGTCCTTGTCATCCACCGGGAACCGGGCGCGTTACAGAAAATTGTCACCGCTAGGTGTCACCCGACCACCATCTCGATCGTCCAAGGCAGCAGCAACACACTCACAGATCGCTCACTAGCCGCACAGCCAGCACTCCGGGGCTCCGGTGGGGTCCTGCCTAGCTCTGGCGGACACGCAAGCACAGCAGAAGCACAGCAGAGCAGCTGTACCCACCACCAGAGTGACACAAACGGTGGCCGTTGTCCCGCCCGAACAAAGCAAACGCGGGCTGTTCTCCTCGGGCGGATCCCTCAGGCAGCCAAAACGAAAGTAGGACGGGAAGCTGTGCAAACAAGGCGAAATCTTACGCTCGGTCTCTAAGTGGGGGGGGGGGGGGGGGGGGGGGGAGGGGTTTCCAGTAAAAGCGGCAAGTCTGTGACTGGCACAATTAGGGGAAGGTGACATCCCACCTCGATGTGGGGGAGGTAAGAAGAGGCGGCCTCAGTTCCATGCCAGTTAGGCCTCCTTTTACAAAACAAACACACCAAACCAAACCGCCTCGCCGCCGCTTGTGGCCGCCACCACCGCCACAAGCTTCCCCCCCCCCCCCCCACCTCCGTTGTTCATTCTCGGACTAAATACACAGTTAGAGCTGATTAAAATAGTAGTGGAGTAATTAAAATTTCCGTTTTTGTTTTTTTGTTTTGTTTTGTTTTATCTCCAGGACTTCGCTTTATATTTTGCTTGGTTTTACACGTTCGCACGTTTGTCAGGGGAAAAAAAAAAATTAATAAAGAAAAAATAAAAAGTAACTACTTCAGAGGAAGGTCTCTTTTTGTCCAGGATGACTATTACTTGCGATGTTGCCGAGATGTTCTTCGGATCCTTCTCTTTCCAGCTCCCGGGTGCTGGGATCACAGGCATGGCCAGCACCCCCACGTTTGTTTATGTGGTACCGAAAGGATGGTGCCCAGGGGCCTTTGAAGCACCCTAGGCCAGGGCTTCCCTTTCCCCTCATGTGTCCAGATCGCTGAGGCTTGCTGGCTACCAGATAAAATTAAACCAAATCTAATGTGATTCCAATCACGTAACAATGTGACTAAGCAGGCCCCGTTAAGATTAAACCGGATTATCGGGCTCAAGTCTCCCAAGTCCCGGGTAGAGTTGAACTACCCTGAGCGGGGAACCACGTAATCTCCTGTTTCACGATTGTCCACGAAGACGGCAGCCGTCACGGATCCTGACCTCCGCCACTATGGCGGCAGCCATGTGCCATACTCTCCAAGGCCCATTTTCGTTCTAGGTTGACTAGCCTGCCCACCCACGGGACCAGGATCTGGACCGAATATGCGCGTGCGTGCAACTCCTAATCTACACAGTACCCTTAGTGCAAGAAAAGAAAAACAACTCCCTGTCTTTAAAAAGAATAAAAGAAAAACAGGAAAGGGGGAAAAAAAAAAAAGACGAAAGGCCCAGCCCGGTCTCCAGTGTGAGTTCACCAGGACTACACAGAGAAGGCCTTGACTGCACAGAAAACACACACACCACACAAAAACAAACAAACAAACCAACAAAACTGAATTCCAGCACTTGGGAGGCAGAGCGGGAACTAGGCCATAGGTCACCGATTCCAAAACTAAGACTATGGAGTCCTCCCCCGCCCAAGGATTCGCCTGGAGAAAGCCCAGTAATATTTAACCATCACCCCTAGCAACGGCTACTCAGCGAATAACCTGGGACTTAACCCAGGTGTTCTTTACAAGAGGATGAGTAAAACAATTACGGTTTTGCCTGGGCGCCCCCCCCCCCCCCCACAAACATTTTCCCCGGGACACCCGATGATGCCTAAGTAAGTACCAATCAATCCTAAAATTTTCCCACACCTTGCTGTAATACTAAACAGAAACCCTCCTCCCCTTGAGCTCGGGGCTCTACTCTCAACTGCTGCATCGGTGAGTGTGAGGGGCGCCCCCCCCCCAGCTCCAGCTGGTCATTAAAAAGACCCTACTTCGCCTGCGTCGTCGGAATCGGCTCCTCGGTGGTCTTTGGGGTGGGTCGTCGAGACAATACGAGATGTGACCTCGACCAGTCTGTTGCCTCTAGTAAGCTGGAGGGCATATCAGAAAAGAAAATTCCTAAAAACAATCATTCTTACAGTCTCCATTTAAGGAGACTATGTTTCTCCTTTATCTTTCTATTTTTTTTAATAATTTATTTAATTTTTATTTTATGTGCATTAGGGTGAGGGTGTCAGATGCCGTGGAACTGGCATTACAGACAGTTGTGAGCTGCCATGTGGGTGCTGGGAATTGAACCTGGATCCTGTGGAAGAGCAGGCAGTGCTCTTAACCACTGGGCCATCGCTCCAGCCCCCTGCTTTATCTTTCATTAACATATATATATATATACATATGTGTGTGTGTGTGTGTGTGTGTGTGTGTGTGTGTGTGTGTAAAACAAGTCTTGCTTTGCTCCAGTCACGCCTTGTTAATACTACTACAGAAGACCAAAATAATACATAATTTCTTCCTGTTCATATATATAAGCACTAAATAGCAAACTGAAACACTCAGACCATGGAATTAAGTAGGCTAATTGAAAATCTTCACCTTCCCCTCATTCCTCCAAGTCCAGTCAGTCCCCCAGTCTCATCCCTAGCTCTGTATCTGACGTTCTGCTGTGGCCTTTCTAGTCTCTCTCTCTCTCTCTCTCTCTCTCTCTCTCTCTCTCTCTCTGCCTCATTTTACCTGGTTTTTACACCCAGTTTTCTACCAGAAGACACACAACCTCTACATGCTCCTAAAAGCCAGAGAGAAAACAGAAAACAAAGATCAAACGACAAAGATAAAACCAGATATCAGCTATCAGCACCACCTAGAATTACAGTCTTCCCAATCCTAGATGCCTACACCACCAATGCCAGCCAGGGCAATATGTCTCCGCTAGAGCCCGTCAACAGCGAAGCACAAGAAGAAAGACCTTCCTTAAGATAGCCTTTACAAATATGATAGAGGTCCTTCCTAAAAGAGAACATTAAGAGAGCCTTTCAAGAAATCTGTGAAACCACAGACTGTGGAGGGAAATGAATCAAACACCTGAAAAATAAAACAGAGTAGATAAAGAGAACCTAAACCGAGGGAATTTCCGAAAGTGGGAAAACAAAACAAAAGGGTAGGGGACTCAAATAGAAACTTCAGAGGCAAACCTGGCTAACAGATTACAACAGATGGAATTAGAGAATCTCAGGCATTGAAGGTATATCATAGAAAGAATAGATACATTGCTCAAAGAAAATGTTAAAGAAGAAAGAAAGAAAGAAAGAAAGAAAGAAAGAAAGAAAGAAAGAAAGAAAGAAACAAGGAAACAAATAGAAAATCCAGTTATGAAACAGCCAATAAATCAAGGATATTGAAAAAATACAAAGAATATTTTCAAAAACAGATAAATTATAGAAGAGAATGTCCTTAACCTACCGAAGAGGCTTTTCAAAGCAAAAGAAGCACACAGAATACCAAATAGACTAGACCAGAAAAGAAAATTCCCTTGGCGTTGTACTAGCCAAAACAGTAAACCTACAGAAGCCAAGAAAGCCTATTAAAAGCTGCAAGGGGAAAAGACGGATCAACCTATAAAGGGTAGACCTAGCGGAACTGCAAAAGCTCTAAAGGCCATAAGAGCCTGGACAAACTCTAAGCTATCATCACAGATGCATGCGGGGCCGGAGAGATGGCTCAGCTCTTCCAAAGGTCATGAGTTCAACTCCCAGCGAACGACCACATGGTGGCTCACAACCACCTATCAGGTGAACCGATTCCCTCTTCTGGCAGATGTAAATGCAGATACAACACTCGTATACATAAAATAAATCAATCTTTTAAAAATTAAAAAAAAAAAAAAAGGTGTCACGGGTGCTAGCAGCCTAGAGTACTAAACTCGATGAGACTCGCAATCGCTAGAGATGGAGAAGATGAAGTGGTCCACGCACACGATCGCTTAAACGCAGAAAGACGACTCGACGAAAAGGAAAGGGAAAAACTTTTGGGTTTAACGTTTCATCTTTCAGGGCCTGGAGAGATGGCTCCTGGAGAGGGAAAAACTTTTGGGTTAACGTTTCATCTTTCAGGGCCTGGAGAGATGGCTCCTGGAGAGCGCTGTCGGCTCCTCCGAACGGACCCCGGTTCAATTCCCAGGACCCACATGGCAGCTCACAAGTGCCTATAACGCCAGTTCCAAGGGATCTGGCACCCTCACACTAACGCACATAAAATACGAATTAAATCAATTAAAAAAGAAAAGAACAAAACAAAACACACAGCCATGCATGTATCAAGGAAACCCTGTGTGAAGAGGAAAAGAAACCCCCCCACCAAAAAAAAAAAAAAAAAAAAAAAAAAAAACAGAAACAAACCCAAACCCCCAAAAAAATCCAGAGCTTCTTTGTTTTTAGTTTTTTTATTATCTTATTGTCCGTTCAATTTAATGTTAAATTATAGTTCTCTGACTCTCTGTCTCTCTCTCTCTTTGTCTGTCTGTCTCTGTGTCTCTCACAGACACACATACACAGAGAAACAGATAGAGAGAAACAGAGAGAGACAGAGAGATTGAGATTGAGAGAGAGAGAGAGAGAGAGAGAGAGAGAGAGAGAGAGGACACGAACACTTTCCAAACATCTGTT
Source organism: Meriones unguiculatus (assembly GCF_030254825.1). Taxonomy (NCBI): domain Eukaryota; kingdom Metazoa; phylum Chordata; class Mammalia; order Rodentia; family Muridae; genus Meriones; species Meriones unguiculatus. The sequence continues at coordinate 130,128 of NC_083361.1, forward strand.
TAATAAATATTCACGCATCGATAACCTCGTTAGCTTCCGGAGAGTCGTGAGAACATCTCTTGTTGAAAGCACCGTGAATGCTAAAGAATATGTCCTTTCGTCTTTTCTAAGCGTGTTAACGTTTCTGCGAGAAACGATCAACTCCAAGAAGACACCTAACTTTTCTTTAAGGTGTTTTCACTCACACACACACACACAACACACACACACACACACACACACACACACACACACACACACATCTTTGAACATGTCAGTACACTATTGTACAGCTGCTCCCGAACGCACTTTCCAAACATTTGTTATATTATCACTTATAGAAACCAAAGCACGTGGGATACGGTGGCAATGTTACTCCTGGCCACGGTGGGTGGTTTTTTTCTAGCAATGAATCACGCTGAATGTCGGCAGAAAGCGAAGAGAGCCTTTTAACCAAAGCTCAGTATGCACACAAAACACTTGTTTGGGGTGTCCGGATACCTCAGTGAACTTGTTAGGTGTCTTGCATGGATGAAATCACTCACTCCTGGGTGAAAGCAGAGTGAATACAGCCACGTATCAGGATGAAAAGGAAAGAGAATAACAAAGAGAGCTCCACGCCATTCACTCCTCATGATTCGTTTATTTTATTCATGCACTTACTCGGTTACTTAGTTACTTAGTTTTTTTGAAACAAGGTTTCCCGAGAAAGGATACCATCTGCAAAGCAGGCTTAAAACCCAGGGATCTGCCTGCCTCTGCCTTCAGGGTGCTGGGCCTGCCTAAAGGAATGCACCACCACACCCAGCTTCTCTTCCTTGTATTTCTCTAATTCCAGGAAGACATCTTTTTCTTCTTCTTCTGGTTTATACTCTTTATCGTATATTTAGTTCAATTTACAAAAGACTCTCTCTCTCTCTCTCTCTCTCTCTCTCTCTCTCTCTCTCTCTCTCCTCTGTGGTGCGTGTTTGAGAGAGAGAGAGACAGAGAGAGACAGAGAGAGAGAGAGGGGATCTCTGTGTGTGATGTGTGTCTTTCTTTCCCTTCTCTCCCCCCACCCTTGCTTCACTGCCTAGAATTAAAAAAAAAAAAAAAACAAAGAGCTTGAAAACAAACAACAGCAACAACAAAAGCAGAAGCAGGCCTTATCTTTGTTTCAGGGCCAGACTGGTCTCCAGAACCAGTGGCAGGACAGCCACGCCTGTAACAAAGAAACCCTATCGAGAGAGAGAGAGAGAGAGAGAGAGAGAGAGAGAGAGAGAGAGAGAGAAGCTTGATTTGCTTTTAATTTCTCGTTACCTTGTTTAATCTTAAAATATAGCTAACTCTCTGTCTCTCACAGACAGAGAAAGCAGAAAAGTGCTATATCTAGCTTAGTAGAGAAGAGCGCATGAATGTGTTTTCAAGGTAAGAACAGAAAGTCAAAGCACAGCGTTTCGAACAAAGTCCAGGAAAGTATGTAACAGTGTTTCTGAGCTATGCTGAGAAGAAACAGAAAAGTGATCTATCTATCTATCTATCTGGCATAGTACAGAAGAACACATAAAACGTCTCTCCAAGGTAAGAACGGAAAGGCATAGCACAGCGTGGCGAACTAAGTACAGGAAAATATGGAACCGCGTTTCTGAACTCAGTTGAGAAGAAAACAGAAAAGTGATACGTCTAGAAGGTGAACCGATTCCCTCTTCTGGCAGATATAAATGCAGATACAACACTCGTATACCCAAAGTAAATAAATCTTTAAAAAAAATTAAAAAATAAAAAGACATCACAGGTGCTAGCAGCCTAGAGTACTCAACTCCACGTCAGTCGCTAGAGATGGAGAAGATCAAGGGGTCCACGCACACGGTCCATTACACAGAAAGATGACACGATGAAAAAAGAAAGGGAAAAAATGACTCTTGGGACCACATGGTGGCTCACAAACCATCTATCAGGTGAACCGATTCCCTCTTCTGGCAGATGTAAATGCAGATACAACACTCGTATGCATAAAATAAATCAATCTTTTAAAAATCAAAAAATAAAAAATAAGAAAAGGTATCACTAAACTCGATGAAACTCGCAATCGCTAGACATGGAGAAGATGAAGTGGTCCACGCACGCACACGATCACTTAAACGCAGAAAGACGACCCGACGAAAAGGAAAGGGAAAAACTTTTGGGTTAACGTTTCATCTTTCAGGGCCTGGAGAGATGACTCCGTGCTTAAGAGCACTGTCTGTCGGCTCTTCCGAGCGGACCCGGGTTCAATTCCCAGGACCCACACGGCAGCTCACAAGTTCCAAGGGATCTGACACCTTCACACTAACGCACATAAAATACGACTATATCTCTGTCTCTGTCTCTCTCTGTGTGTGTGTGTGTGTGTGTGTGTGTGTGCGTGCGTGCGTGCGTGCGTGCGTGCGTGCGTGCGTGCGTGGGTGTCTCTGCATTTGTGCTCTGCATTGGTGCTCGGCATTTGGAGGTTCACAAATCGTTCCCTAAGAAGCATGTTTGTCTCTCTGCCTAAGCTTGTTAACGCAGACTCCTAGTCCAGGTAAAGCAGACTGTCCTCACATTCAACCCATCATCTCTGGGAAAATCTGAAAGGATGCAGCCGGGCACGGTGACAGAGCGATGCCGGTCCCGGGAAGGGGGGATGGCGGGTGGATCAGGAGTTCGAGGACCGGGAAGCAGCATGTTAAGAGGTAGAGGGTCAGCGAATGCGAATGTAAATATCTACCAGCAGTGGATGTGCTCGTTGTTAGAACTGCAATCCAAGTATCAGCAATCCAGCAGTTAGCCTGTACAGGCCAAGCAGGCCTGACTCGAGTCTCCAAAGGAGCCCAAGTCCTAGCTAGCAGTTCAAACTGCCCTGAGCAGGGAACCGCGAGCCTGGCTAGGGGTCCACGACCCAGCAGCGGCCACGATGGGGCCTGGGGGGGTGGGGGGGGGGTCGGCGGAGCGGGTGCTTCTTGCCTGCCTGCCTGCCTGCCTGCCTGCCTGCCTGCCTGCCTGCCTGCCTGCCTGCCTGCCTGCCTGCCTGCCTGCCGGGGGCGGTGCGGCTAGCGCCTCAGAGGATGACCAGGGGACAGAGGCCAGGCAGGGTGAGTGAGCTTTGAGCGAGTGGCCAGCGCGGGCAGCGCAACTCGTCCGAGGTCACCTGACTCACACAGCAGCAGCCAGCTTCGGGCCACAGCAGAGCGCACAGCCCGCGCAGCAAGCGCCGGTGGGAAGGAGACAAAAGTAAACTTTAAATTCCAGCACTTGAGAGGCAGAGGCAGGCGAATCTCTTAGTGTGTGTCCAGCCTGACCCATAGTTTTATCCGTATGCTCATGATGAGTTGAAAACAGAAGTTTATAATCTTGCAGGGCTGGGGAGAGAGAGAGGGAAAGAGGGGTATAGTCTAATTTGGCTAAATTCCTAAATTTGCTCAGCTGTTGACCACATGGCATCTTTGAAAACACAAATTAAACACACACACACACACACACACACACACACACACACAGCCATGCTTGTTTCAGAGAAACAGAGAAAAGAAAAAAAAAGCTTCTTTGTTTTTACTTTCTGGTGACATAGTTTTCCCTTCAACTTAATTTTAAAATACAGTTCTCTGATACACTCTCTGTCTCTCTGTCACACTCTCTATCTTTCTGTGTGTACACAGACAGCGTAGTCTAGTATAGAACTGACCTCTTCCGAAATTAAATAAATTAAATGAGTTTATGAATACAAATACATACAAATAAATACACATTTTAAATAAATACAAATTAACTAAAATATAAAAACCACACAGCCATGCATATATCAAAGAAACCCTGTGGAAGAGAAAAAGAAACACCCCCCCACAAAAAAAAAATACAAACAAAACAAAAACCGAAGCTTCTTGTTATCCTATTGTCCATTCAATTTAATCTTAAATTAAACTGCACCTTCCAAACATCCGTTTAGGAAATAGTCATACATCGATAACCTCGTTAGCGTCCGGAGAGTCAAGTCGTAAGAACATCTCTTGTTAAAAGCACCGTGAATGGTACAGAACATGTACTTCTGTCTGCCTAAGCTTGTTAAAGCAGTTGACCGAACGTTGTCTCTGGGAGAAACAATCAACTCCAAGAAGACACCTAACTTTTCTTTAAGGTGTTTTCACACACGCACATCTTTGAACATGTCGGGACACTAATGTACAGCTGCTCCTGAACGCACTGTCCAAACATTTGCTTTATCACTTCTAGAAACAAAAGCACGTGGGATACGGTGGTAATGTTACTTCTGGCCACGCTGGGTGGTTTTCTAGCCATGAAATCATGTCGAATGTTGGCAGAAAGCAAAGAAAGCCTTTTAACCAAAGCTCAGTATGCGCGCGCGCACACACACACCACACTTGTTTATGGTGTCAGGATACATACTAATGTATGTATCATTCCTCAGAATGATAACATGAAAGAGAATAACAAAGAGAACGCCATGACAGTCACTCCTTATGATTTGTTTATTTTATTCATGCACTTACTTAGTTACTTAGTTTTTTTTTTTGTTTTGTTTTGTTTTTAGGTTATGTGAAACAAGGTTTCCCGAGAAAGGATACCATCTGCAAAGCAGGCTTAAAACCCAGGGATCTGCCTGCCTCTGCCTTCAAGGTGCTGGGCCTAAAGGAATGTACCACCACACCCAGCTTGTCTTCCTTGTATTTCTCTAATTCCAGGAATCAGGCTTTTTTTTTTTTTTTTTCTTCTTCTGGTTTATATTCTTTATCATATCTTTAGTTCTCTCTCTCTCTCTCTCTGGTGTGTGTTTGAGAGAGGGGGGGATCTCTGTGTGTGATGTGTGTCTTTCTTTCTCTTCTACCCCCCCCCCACCCTTGCTTCACTGCCTAGAAGAAAACAAACAAGCAAACAAAAAGCA
>NC_083361.1:137500-142500 GCF_030254825.1 Meriones unguiculatus
CTCGTCGTAGTAGTCCTAGAACTCCACCATTCTGTTTGGGCTTATTTGAAAGAAAGAGAGAGAGAGAAGAGAGAGAGAGAGAGAGAGAGAGAGAGAGAGAGAGAGAGGGAGGGAGGGAGGGAGGGAGGGAGGGAGGGAGGGAGGGAGGGAGGGAACGAACTTTTTTTTTTCCACTAAATGTAACTAAATTTTAGTGTAAGCTTAAAATCGAATGGATGACAGATAAGAACACGCCGATCACCGCCCAGCTGTCTGGGAAAATCTGAAAGGATGCAGCCGGGCACGGTGACAGAGCGATGCCTGCCCCGGGAAGGGGGAGGTGCGGGGGGGGGGGTGGATCAGGAGTTCGAGGACGGTCTGGGCTCCGTAGTGAATTATTTTAAAGGCCAAAGAACGGAAGTTGAACCGATGAGATCTAACCGAGAAGCAGCATGTTAAGAGGTAGACGGTCAGCGAATGCGAATGTAAATATCTACGCCATTTCTAACCAGCAGTGGATGTACTCGTTGTTAGAACTGCAATCCAAGTATCAGCAATCCAGCAGCTAGCCTGTACAGGCCAAGCAGGAGCCCAAGTCCTAGGTAGCAGTTCAAACTGCCCTGAGCAGGGAACCACGAGCCTGGCTAGGGGTCCACGACCCAGCAGCGGCCACGATGGGGCTTGGGGGGGGGGGGGTGTCGGGGAAGCGGGTGCTTCTTGCCTGCCTGCCTGCCTGCCTGCCTGCCTGCCTGCCTGCCTGCCTGCCTGCCTGCCTGCCAGGGGCGGTGCGGCTAGCGCCTCAGAGGATGACCAGGGGACAGAGGCCGGGCAGGGTGAGTGAGCTTTGAGCGAGTGGCCAGCGCGGGCAGCGCAACTCGTCCGAGGTCACCTGACTCACACAGCAGCAGCCAGCTTCGGGCCACAGCAGAGCGCACACACAGCCCGCGCAGCAAGCGCCGGCGGGAAGGAGACGGGAGTAACAAAAGTAAACTTTTCCGAACTCCAAATAGTTCCCTAAGATTTTCTACGTCGGAGCCACCGACAAAAAGCACAGTTACCCAGCCTCGCTAGCTAAACAATCTATTGCTAGAGACCAACCATTTCCAGACCAACCATTTCCAGCACAGCACCTAGGGAAGCCACCCAAACCCGAACCAAGCAAACACAAAATTCCAGCACTTGAGAGGCAGAGGCAGGCGAATCTCTTAGTGTGTGTCCAGCCTGGCCCATAGTTTCATCCGTATGCTCATGATGAGTTCAAAGCAGAAGTTTATAATCTTTTTATTTCAATTGTTTTTTGTTTTGTTTTGTTTTGTTTTAGTTTCGGCTCATTTGAGATGGGGTTTCTCTGTGTAAGTTTGGTAGACGCACACGCTGAGAGGGAGAGAAGAAAGAAAGAAAGAAAGAAAGAAAGAAAGAAAGAAAGAGAGAGAGAGAGAGAGAGAGAGAGAGAGAGAGAGAGAGAGAGGGAGGGAGGGAGGGAGGGAGGGAGAGAGAGAGAGAGAGAGAGAGAGAGAGAGAGAGAGAGAGAGAGAGAGAGAAAGAAAGAAAGAAAGAAAGAAAGAAAGAAAGAAAGAAAGAAAGAGCTCCTCGCTCAACTAGTAAGAGTGAACTTCAAATTGTTCCGTAAGATTTTCCCTAACCTTGCTAAACAATCTATTGCCAGAGACCAACCATCTTCCAGCAGACAAGGCAGGTGTCAGAGTCAGGGATGACCTGATGATGGCTGCTGCTACTTGGGGCTGCTGGTTGTGGCAAAAAAAAAAAAAAAAAAAAAAAAAAAAAAAAAAAAAAAAAAAAACTCTTTATATAATCTTTATATAATTTAACTCTTAAACTGCCATGGGCCTCTGGTTGTGGAGAGAGCCTCTAAAGCTCTAAAGGAAAAGAGTTAGAGGGAACTGAACCCTGGATTCTCAGATTCAGGGTCAAGAAACGGTGTTGTCAGCCAGGAGACATGGGAGAGAGGGGTGTTTAATCCTGCTCTATGTCTCTATCCCTACTGTATTTACAGGGAGCCCTCTGATTGTCATGGTATCTCTCTCTTTTAAAAATCAGAGTAAAGAGCGAGCGACACTAAACCTCTGTGATGGTTTGTTTCTACAGAGTAAGAGGGGTTTCTGTGTCTGTTTGTTTGTTTTGTTTTAATGTCAAAGTTTTTCTAAAATACAGGTGTCTGTCTCGTATGGGTAGCCATATATTCTTTGTTTCGATATTCAGATGATCTCTCTCATCGTATCCTCCTCCTTGGACTAAACCTAGAAGGAATGCACGTCCTTCGTCATTAATTTGTTTCATCTCCCTTTGGCGCTCGGCATTTGGAGGTTCGAAGAGCTCCCAGCAGTCCATCTTCCCCCGAGCCCCAGGAAGGTTTTGCAAATTGCTGGAATGAAGTCAGAAACTCTTTGAAAAATCATGATCAGTCAGAGATTACAGAACCATCAGAATGTGAAAAACAACAGCACACTCTGTTATAGAGGTACACTTCTTCCACATATTTTTTGAAAAAATCTGCAATAAGGCCAGGCAAGAGAGCAAGGGCCGGGGTGGGCGGGGGGGGGGGGGGAGGAGGGGGGATGGGGGAAGGGGGGGGAGGAGGAGGAGGGGACCTCCAGCTCACTCACTCCTCCCTCAGCTCAGCGGCACACCCATCGTTGCTGTGTTAAACCGGTGGGGCCGCATTCCAGGAATTCTAAAGAACTTTGTTGTTCCTCTCCCAGGGGACAGAAGGGACGACTCTTTTTTTTTTTTTTTTTTTTTTTTTTTACCCCGTTTTGTTTTATTTGGTGGGGACCGCTCTTAGTTGTGTATTAATGAGAGGAAACTGTTCCCTGAATCACTCCCACCCCCCTTTTTTCGGTGCACCGGAGGAGACAGGGTCTCTCTGTGGATTGGTTTCCACTGCCCCAGAACTCAGTCGGTAGACCAGGTCGGCCTTAGAGATCTGCCTGCTTCCGCCTCTCCAGTAGCGCTGTGACTTAAACCATAAACCAACCACCCCACTCAGCTGGATTTCCCTCTCTCTCTCTCTCTCTCTTTAACTTTCATTTTACCCGTGGGTTCACCCAGACCATAATAAAAATACAGGATGGGACCAAAGGCCCAGGCCAGGAAAAAGGAAAAAGGAAAGAAAAGAAGCCAGGCAAGGTGGCACACGACTTTTATGACAGCATAAAAGGAGACAGTTGTAAGTTCGAGGACAGCCTATTTTTTGTTTGTTTGTTTAATAAAATTTTTATTTTTATATTAGTTACAGTTTATTCACTTTGTATCCCAGCTGTAGCCCTCTCCCTCATCCCCTCCCAATCCCATCTCATCAGGGCTGTCTGCATTGCCCTCCTCTGTGGCCTGGCAAGGCTGCTACCCCCAAGTGAGTTCCTGTCAGAGACATTCCCTGTTCCACTCATTAAGAAACCCACTTGGAGAGGGAGAAAAGCAAGCAGGCAGGCAGGCAGGCAGTCAGGCAGGCAGGCAGAAAAATATTTTCTCTCTACACAAGCAATCCGAATCTGCTTTATTAATGAAATGAAGAAAAGTACACAGTACTAACTACCTTTAAAGACCTCTTTCAAATGCCTCTCTGCGTGTGCCTGCTTTTAAATATTTAAGGGGGGGGGGGGGTGAATCCGGGCCATGCAATAAGTCTAGGCCAGATTGGGCCCCAGCTCTGAGAGGGAAAATCGAGAGACAAGCCCCCTATATCTCTGACCCAGAAATTATCTCGAAATGACAACCACCAGAGAAGGAAATATCATTTTTCTCCAGCAGATTCTCACTGGTATAATGTTATAATGTAAGCAGGCAGGCCCCGGGCAGATTTTGGGTGGGTGGAGAGGATCAAGGAGGAGTTTGGGGTAATGGGAACACCCACCCCCGACAAATAACACAGCTGAACTTTGCTGACTCTGTTTTCCTGCCTATCCAACCACTCACTCCCAGCTGGACAAAGGGGAGCCGCCTATATGGTTATGAGACGCCATCCTCCATACTAGGTAGATTTTCCAGCAGAGCTAGTAGTCTCAGGAGGCTCCTGCCAGTCAGTCAGTCAGTCAGTCAGTCAGTCAGTCAGTCTTCTTGGAAACCCCAGGCAATTCTTGCAATTTACAGTTTCATCAGTCCCTGGGGTGTGCTTATTTAAAACCAGAAAATCAAAGATAAGATGAGAAAGGTGTGTGTGTGTGTGTGTGTGTGTGTGTGTGTGTGTGTGTGTGCACGCGCGCGCGTGCGTGTGTGTGTGTTGGGTGTTGGAGACCATAATTTCAGCTTTATTTTTTTTTTATTTTATTTATTTTTATCTATCTCCCCACCCCCACCCCCCAGATGAGGACCAAACAACCCAGGCAGGACCTTCCTTTCGCTTGCTAAGCAGGCGATCTACCTACCACTGAGGGAAATCCCCAACCCCAAATAATTTATTTATTTATACTTTTATTTTATGTGTCCGATCACCTAGATAGAACTGAAGTTACAGACGAGCTGCCGCGTGGGTTCTGGAAATTGAACCTGAGTCCTTTGGAAGAGTACCCAGTGCTATTAACCACTGAGCCATTCCCTCCAGTTCCTCCGGTCAAGCTTTCCCTAGAAATTAAATATCGGTTGAATATGTCGAACCGAACCGGAGCCGGGCGTGGTGGTGCACGCCTGCCTGAGAGGCAGAGGCAGTTTGGAGGCCCTGTCTCTCCACTGGGAAAGAAGACTCCGCTCCCTCCCCATCTGCCCTGCCGATCCTCCCCTCCCACCCCCACCCCGTCCCCCACCCCGCCGATCGATCGATCGATCGATCGATCGATCGATCGACCCCCTTCCCCGCAGCCCGCCCCAAATCTCAAGGAGGGAAACTGTGAATGAAGGCAGATCCTTTAGCTGTGAAGAGTCACCCTCAGATTTGTTCAGGGAGAAGTGGATACTAACCATTATCCAGCCTGCAAACCCAGAGGGGGAGAAAAATGAATGCCTCTACTCTACACTCCCAGAAGAGCGATGGTCAAGGGGCACCCACCTTGCAGGCGGGTCGCAACCTT
>NC_083361.1:155000-177500 GCF_030254825.1 Meriones unguiculatus
CGCTACAGGGCGACGGGGCCGGAAGAGCCCCCAGACGCACCTCGGCCGGCGGACCCACCAAAGACGGGTAACTGCAGCCGCAAGCCCCTTCTCCCCTCGCGGGGGGCCGGACGCACGCGGGAGACCTCCCCCGGCGCCACACAACGTCCACACGCAGAACGCGGCCGCAGCCGCGGGGCCGGGACCGCCCTCCAACTGCTCCACCCGCACACGCCGAGCGGCCTCTCCCGGACCGCGCCGAACGCCCGAGGCGCGACCGCGCGTGCACGGGGCGACCCTCCCCCCGAGGGGGGCACGGGTCCCGGCCAGCACGGCCGCGGGGGTCGGCCCGGACACGAGGGAGCCGGCAGCGGCGGGCGGGGAGGGGGAACGACACGGCAAGGACGAGATGCCGGCGACGGCGGGGGCGACGACGGGAACGGGCCCCCTCACCCGAGCACGCACCGAGAGAGAGGCCGCCCCCGCCCTGGCGGCGACCGGCCGAACACCGGGGGGCGAAAACGGACGGGAATCACACCGCTCACACTCCGGGAGCGGTCCCGCCACACCCGCGGCGCCGAACCGAGTCGACCCCAGAAACGACGACGGCCCCCCCCAACGGGGAGCCCCGGGGAGACGCAACGCGAGAGGCTGCCGAACGCCGACGCCACCGCCGCCGAGGGCCCCTCGAGCGGGAACGGGACCCCCCCGACGTCCGACGACGAGCCGGACGCGGCCGACCGCCGTCTCCAAAAGGCCGCCCCCGAGAGAGAGATCGATACACCGCCGAGACCCGGACGACCCCGGATCCCCCGGAGGGGGGAAAGGTCACCCGCGCTCCCCCAACCGTGGGAACGCTGCCGAGGAGGGGGGGCGAGCGGGACGACGCCCCGCCACACGAACAGACCACAACGCACGCACCACGCGCGGCAACGTCCAAGTCGCGGGAACGGCAAAGACGGGGACGCGCACGGGAGGGCCGCACGCGGCGGGCGGCCACGGGGTGGGGGCAGGGGAACAGGGACGGGTGGGACCGGGAGCCCACCACCGCCCTTCCGCTACCCGTCCCGCGGCGCCCCACGGGGATGGGATGGGGCAGACCGCGCGCGCGCGGGGGTGCACACGCGGCCCTTCCACCACCGCTACCGCCAACCTCCGCCACGAGAACCCAACACTCCGCGACACCGGCATGACGCCGAGCTCTTGCCCCGCGTGATCCCTCCCCGGACTCGGAGCGAGGAGGCGCGGGCCGCGGTAGGCGAGAGAACAAAGCCCCCGGAAGAAGCCGGAGGCCAGGCCGAAGCTACGCGCACAGAAAGGCGGTCAGGGCGGGCAGCCGGCCGGAGGCCATTCGGGAGAAGCCCCACCGGAACACAGCACACGCCCTTTCTTCTCCCCGGATAGCTAGAGAAGGAACGCTTTCTCACCGAGGGCGGGGCATACCCAACCCGACCAAGCACCCCCGGCCGCGGCCAGCCGGAGAAACGACGTGCGTGCGGGCGTGACGCTCACGCAACTCGACCTCCGTCGAGCAACGGGGGGAAGACACGCACGCGGGGGGTCTGCGTTATGGCCCGCCTCCCGGGACACGCCGAGGGCACACGGCACGCAACGACGCGGTGGACGCTCACCCGACGAGGGGCCCCCCCTCTCGGAAACGGGCACCCCAAGGAGCCTCTCACCGGCCTTTGGGTCATTACACTCGACCCCCCCTCCTCCTTCTCCTCTACCGTGTCTCCCGCACCAGCGGAGCGGGCACGGACCCACAAGAGGGACGGCAAACAACGGGAACAAGCCACGCACGCCGCAAGCAAGCAAAGCCGAGCACAGGAGGCGCCAGAGGGAACGGGAAACGCCACCGCCGCTCAGAAGCGGGCACCTCGAAGTCCTGGGACGCTCCAGGGGCACCGCGAGGATCGCAAAGAACGAGGCGCGCGCACACCGACCGGGAGCGGCACGCGACGCCGCAGATGAGCCACCCTCCCCCGGCCCGGGGAAGGGGGCTCAAGGGGCCACACGGGCAAAACGAACCCACACGGAGCCCCACGCACTGCAGCAACGAGTGCGCGGGCACGGGGCTCAGGCCGGGCAACCGCACCCTTGCCTTCCACACACCACCACGGGCGGGTGGGGAGGAGAGACGAAGGGCCCGCTGGCAGAACGAGAGGAGCGGGCGCCATTCACAATGAATGGCCATTCGCCATGAATGTCCGTCCCTCGCCTGGCGCGGCTTAGGCCCCGGCCCGAAGACGGCACGAGAGAACCACATCGATCAACCAGGAACGAGAGAGGGGTTGGAAACAAAGCGAAGCCGCCTTCGGGAAGGCAACGACCGAGGATCACACACGGGCAAAGCCAACAAGCGAGCGTACGTACGGGGGAAGAGCACACCAGAGGTGGCCGGGGAAGCTGCCACCAAAAAAAAAAAAAAAAAAAAAAAGTGCACTCGGGAGGCACAGTGGCAGAGGAGACCGGGCCACAAACCAGCAGCACAGCCCACAGAGACTCGGGAACCCAGCGGGCAGATTTGGCAGAGGAAGAAAAAAAAAAAAAAAAAAAAAAAAATTAAAAAAAAAAAAAAAAAAGTGCACTCGTGAGGCACAGTGGCAGTGGGGAACGGGCCACCAATCGACATAGCCCACAAGAGATTCGGGAACTCTGCAGGGAGAGAAAAAAAAAAAAAAAAAAAAAAAAAAAAAAGCACCGAGGGGGGCCACACAAAAGCCATCAGTCCCCCCCTGGCCCACAGGCCCAGCCACTCCAAACGGTAAAGGGCGACGACAACCACGACAGCGGGAAAAGCCTGACACGCAAACACAGCAAACGGCAGCCAGTGACGAGTCGCCCAGGCGGCCTCAGGAAACTGCAATGCCCCAGAGAGCAAGAGACAAAACAACCCAGCAGCCTTGGGGGAAGACAGCAACCCGAGAAGGCCATCGTCCTTTACAAGAGTATGACCAAAGGACAGCGTGTCAGCATATATCTCCAGGTACAAGATGGACAGATCACAAAGACATAAGTCATGAGCCAAAGAGACGGGGAGTAAGTCACGAACCAAAGGGAATTCCTGGAGGTCATGCCCGTTGAAATGTCCCCAAAATGTCCCCATAAACAAGAGAACCGGACCTCAAAGGAACAACTGGTCGACCTCATAAACTTGAGAGCGAGAGGAACATGACTGAAAGACAAGCACCCAGCAAGGGACCTACAGGACGCCGGGAACGCAGCGCTCGTAGAGTAAAGGAGGCGGGGGGGGGGGGGGGGGAGGGGCTCCGAGGCTCCGCGGATTCGGAGTCGGGACGGGGACAGTCGTCCAGTTAGGCCGGAGACACAGCATCCTCTCGGGCACGGGGTCCAGAGTCCCTCCGCTGGGGACGGAGGACTCTTGGAGAGAAGGCGGAAGGGGGGGGGGGGGACTCCGAGGCTCCGCGGAGTCAAGAGTCGGGTCGGGGACAGTCGTCCAGTTAGGCCGGAGACACAGCATCCTCTCGGGCACGGGGTCCAGAGTCCCTCCGCTGGGGACGGAGGACTCTTGGAGAGAAGGCGGAAGGTGGGGGGGGACTCCGAGGCTCCGCGGAGTCAAGAGTCGGGCCGGGGACAGTCGTCCAGTTAGGCCGGAGACACAGCATCCTCTCGGGCACGGGGTCCAGAGTCCCTCCGCTGGGGACGGAGGACTCTTGGAGAGAAGGCGGAAGGGGGGGGGGGGACTCCGAGGCTCCGCGGAGTCAGAGTCGGGCCGGGGACAGTCGTCCAGTTAGGCCGGAGACACAGCATCCTCTCGCTCCTGGGATCCAGAGGCCGGCCGCCAGGCTCTCCAATTCAAAAACGAGCCTGGGTCGCCCCGGAGGCGACAGCTATAAGCCTTCTGGTCGACCTGCCTAAGCCTCCCTCCCCACATACTCGCTTTGGGACACCACTGTCACCTGTCACCTCCGCCAGTACTCTCCGGGTCCAACACTGTATACTCAGAGCGTTCTGAAACACGACACAACCCCCGGGACGCAGCCGCCTGCTCGCCGGGGCTCTCGTCACCCTGTCTGGCTCGTAGCAGGCAATCTGCTGTCCTTGTCATCCACCGGGAACCGGGCGCGTTACAGAAAATTGTCACCGCTAGGTGTCACCCGACCACCATCTCGATCGTCCAAGGCAGCAGCAACACACTCACAGATCGCTCACTAGCCGCACAGCCAGCACTCCGGGGCTCCGGTGGGGTCCTGCCTAGCTCTGGCGGACACGCAAGCACAGCAGAAGCACAGCAGAGCAGCTGTACCCACCACCAGAGTGACACAAACGGTGGCCGTTGTCCCGCCCGAACAAAGCAAACGCGGGCTGTTCTCCTCGGGCGGATCCCTCAGGCAGCCAAAACGAAAGTAGGACGGGAAGCTGTGCAAACAAGGCGAAATCTTACGCTCGGTCTCTAAGTGGGGGGGGGGGGGGGGGGGGGGGGAGGGGTTTCCAGTAAAAGCGGCAAGTCTGTGACTGGCACAATTAGGGGAAGGTGACATCCCACCTCGATGTGGGGGAGGTAAGAAGAGGCGGCCTCAGTTCCATGCCAGTTAGGCCTCCTTTTACAAAACAAACACACCAAACCAAACCGCCTCGCCGCCGCTTGTGGCCGCCACCACCGCCACAAGCTTCCCCCCCCCCCCCCCACCTCCGTTGTTCATTCTCGGACTAAATACACAGTTAGAGCTGATTAAAATAGTAGTGGAGTAATTAAAATTTCCGTTTTTGTTTTTTTGTTTTGTTTTGTTTTATCTCCAGGACTTCGCTTTATATTTTGCTTGGTTTTACACGTTCGCACGTTTGTCAGGGGAAAAAAAAAAATTAATAAAGAAAAAATAAAAAGTAACTACTTCAGAGGAAGGTCTCTTTTTGTCCAGGATGACTATTACTTGCGATGTTGCCGGAGATGTTCTTCGGATCCTTCTCTTTCCAGCTCCCGGGTGCTGGGATCACAGGCATGGCCAGCACCCCCACGTTTGTTTATGTGGTACCGAAAGGATGGTGCCCAGGGGCCTTTGAAGCACCCTAGGCCAGGGCTTCCCTTTCCCCTCATGTGTCCAGATCGCTGAGGCTTGCTGGCTACCAGATAAAATTAAACCAAATCTAATGTGATTCCAATCACGTAACAATGTGACTAAGCAGGCCCCGTTAAGATTAAACCGGATTATCGGGCTCAAGTCTCCCAAGTCCCGGGTAGAGTTGAACTACCCTGAGCGGGGAACCACGTAATCTCCTGTTTCACGATTGTCCACGAAGACGGCAGCCGTCACGGATCCTGACCTCCGCCACTATGGCGGCAGCCATGTGCCATACTCTCCAAGGCCCATTTTCGTTCTAGGTTGACTAGCCTGCCCACCCACGGGACCAGGATCTGGACCGAATATGCGCGTGCGTGCAACTCCTAATCTACACAGTACCCTTAGTGCAAGAAAAGAAAAACAACTCCCTGTCTTTAAAAAGAATAAAAGAAAAACAGGAAAGGGGGAAAAAAAAAAAAGACGAAAGGCCCAGCCCGGTCTCCAGTGTGAGTTCACCAGGACTACACAGAGAAGGCCTTGACTGCACAGAAAACACACACACCACACAAAAACAAACAAACAAACCAACAAAACTGAATTCCAGCACTTGGGAGGCAGAGCGGGAACTAGGCCATAGGTCACCGATTCCAAAACTAAGACTATGGAGTCCTCCCCCGCCCAAGGATTCGCCTGGAGAAAGCCCAGTAATATTTAACCATCACCCCTAGCAACGGCTACTCAGCGAATAACCTGGGACTTAACCCAGGTGTTCTTTACAAGAGGATGAGTAAAACAATTACGGTTTTGCCTGGGCGCCCCCCCCCCCCCCCACAAACATTTTCCCCGGGACACCCGATGATGCCTAAGTAAGTACCAATCAATCCTAAAATTTTCCCACACCTTGCTGTAATACTAAACAGAAACCCTCCTCCCCTTGAGCTCGGGGCTCTACTCTCAACTGCTGCATCGGTGAGTGTGAGGGGCGCCCCCCCCCCAGCTCCAGCTGGTCATTAAAAAGACCCTACTTCGCCTGCGTCGTCGGAATCGGCTCCTCGGTGGTCTTTGGGGTGGGTCGTCGAGACAATACGAGATGTGACCTCGACCAGTCTGTTGCCTCTAGTAAGCTGGAGGGCATATCAGAAAAGAAAATTCCTAAAAACAATCATTCTTACAGTCTCCATTTAAGGAGACTATGTTTCTCCTTTATCTTTCTATTTTTTTTAATAATTTATTTAATTTTTATTTTATGTGCATTAGGGTGAGGGTGTCAGATGCCGTGGAACTGGCATTACAGACAGTTGTGAGCTGCCATGTGGGTGCTGGGAATTGAACCTGGATCCTGTGGAAGAGCAGGCAGTGCTCTTAACCACTGGGCCATCGCTCCAGCCCCCTGCTTTATCTTTCATTAACATATATATATATATACATATGTGTGTGTGTGTGTGTGTGTGTGTGTGTGTGTGTGTGTGTGTAAAACAAGTCTTGCTTTGCTCCAGTCACGCCTTGTTAATACTACTACAGAAGACCAAAATAATACATAATTTCTTCCTGTTCATATATATAAGCACTAAATAGCAAACTGAAACACTCAGACCATGGAATTAAGTAGGCTAATTGAAAATCTTCACCTTCCCCTCATTCCTCCAAGTCCAGTCAGTCCCCCAGTCTCATCCCTAGCTCTGTATCTGACGTTCTGCTGTGGCCTTTCTAGTCTCTCTCTCTCTCTCTCTCTCTCTCTCTCTCTCTCTCTCTCTGCCTCATTTTACCTGGTTTTTACACCCAGTTTTCTACCAGAAGACACACAACCTCTACATGCTCCTAAAAGCCAGAGAGAAAACAGAAAACAAAGATCAAACGACAAAGATAAAACCAGATATCAGCTATCAGCACCACCTAGAATTACAGTCTTCCCAATCCTAGATGCCTACACCACCAATGCCAGCCAGGGCAATATGTCTCCGCTAGAGCCCGTCAACAGCGAAGCACAAGAAGAAAGACCTTCCTTAAGATAGCCTTTACAAATATGATAGAGGTCCTTCCTAAAAGAGAACATTAAGAGAGCCTTTCAAGAAATCTGTGAAACCACAGACTGTGGAGGGAAATGAATCAAACACCTGAAAAATAAAACAGAGTAGATAAAGAGAACCTAAACCGAGGGAATTTCCGAAAGTGGGAAAACAAAACAAAAGGGTAGGGGACTCAAATAGAAACTTCAGAGGCAAACCTGGCTAACAGATTACAACAGATGGAATTAGAGAATCTCAGGCATTGAAGGTATATCATAGAAAGAATAGATACATTGCTCAAAGAAAATGTTAAAGAAGAAAGAAAGAAAGAAAGAAAGAAAGAAAGAAAGAAAGAAAGAAAGAAACAAGGAAACAAATAGAAAATCCAGTTATGAAACAGCCAATAAATCAAGGATATTGAAAAAATACAAAGAATATTTTCAAAAACAGATAAATTATAGAAGAGAATGTCCTTAACCTACCGAAGAGGCTTTTCAAAGCAAAAGAAGCACACAGAATACCAAATAGACTAGACCAGAAAAGAAAATTCCCTTGGCGTTGTACTAGCCAAAACAGTAAACCTACAGAAGCCAAGAAAGCCTATTAAAAGCTGCAAGGGGAAAAGACGGATCAACCTATAAAGGGTAGACCTAGCGGAACTGCAAAAGCTCTAAAGGCCATAAGAGCCTGGACAAACTCTAAGCTATCATCACAGATGCATGCGGGGCCGGAGAGATGGCTCAGCTCTTCCAAAGGTCATGAGTTCAACTCCCAGCGAACGACCACATGGTGGCTCACAACCACCTATCAGGTGAACCGATTCCCTCTTCTGGCAGATGTAAATGCAGATACAACACTCGTATACATAAAATAAATCAATCTTTTAAAAATTAAAAAAAAAAAAAAAGGTGTCACGGGTGCTAGCAGCCTAGAGTACTAAACTCGATGAGACTCGCAATCGCTAGAGATGGAGAAGATGAAGTGGTCCACGCACACGATCGCTTAAACGCAGAAAGACGACTCGACGAAAAGGAAAGGGAAAAACTTTTGGGTTTAACGTTTCATCTTTCAGGGCCTGGAGAGATGGCTCCTGGAGAGGGAAAAACTTTTGGGTTAACGTTTCATCTTTCAGGGCCTGGAGAGATGGCTCCTGGAGAGCGCTGTCGGCTCCTCCGAACGGACCCCGGTTCAATTCCCAGGACCCACATGGCAGCTCACAAGTGCCTATAACGCCAGTTCCAAGGGATCTGGCACCCTCACACTAACGCACATAAAATACGAATTAAATCAATTAAAAAAGAAAAGAACAAAACAAAACACACAGCCATGCATGTATCAAGGAAACCCTGTGTGAAGAGGAAAAGAAACCCCCCCACCAAAAAAAAAAAAAAAAAAAAAAAAAAAAAACAGAAACAAACCCAAACCCCCAAAAAAATCCAGAGCTTCTTTGTTTTTAGTTTTTTTATTATCTTATTGTCCGTTCAATTTAATGTTAAATTATAGTTCTCTGACTCTCTGTCTCTCTCTCTCTTTGTCTGTCTGTCTCTGTGTCTCTCACAGACACACATACACAGAGAAACAGATAGAGAGAAACAGAGAGAGACAGAGAGATTGAGATTGAGAGAGAGAGAGAGAGAGAGAGAGAGAGAGAGAGAGAGGACACGAACACTTTCCAAACATCTGTTTAATAAATATTCACGCATCGATAACCTCGTTAGCTTCCGGAGAGTCGTGAGAACATCTCTTGTTGAAAGCACCGTG
This sequence comes from Meriones unguiculatus, assembly GCF_030254825.1. Lineage (NCBI taxonomy): Eukaryota > Metazoa > Chordata > Mammalia > Rodentia > Muridae > Meriones > Meriones unguiculatus. The sequence goes on from NC_083361.1 coordinate 163,771, forward strand.
AACGCTAAAGAATATGTCCTTTCGTCTTTTCTAAGCGTGTTAACGTTTCTGCGAGAAACGATCAACTCCAAGAAGACACCTAACTTTTCTTTAAGGTGTTTTCACTCACACACACACACACAAACACACACACACACACACACACACACACACACACACACACACATCTTTGAACATGTCAGTACACTATTGTACAGCTGCTCCCGAACGCACTTTCCAAACATTTGTTATATTATCACTTATAGAAACCAAAGCACGTGGGATACGGTGGCAATGTTACTCCTGGCCACGGTGGGTGGTTTTTTTCTAGCAATGAATCACGCTGAATGTCGGCAGAAAGCGAAGAGAGCCTTTTAACCAAAGCTCAGTATGCACACAAAACACTTGTTTGGGGTGTCCGGATACCTCAGTGAACTTGTTAGGTGTCTTGCATGGATGAAATCACTCACTCCTGGGTGAAAGCAGAGTGAATACAGCCACGTATCAGGATGAAAAGGAAAGAGAATAACAAAGAGAGCTCCACGCCATTCACTCCTCATGATTCGTTTATTTTATTCATGCACTTACTCGGTTACTTAGTTACTTAGTTTTTTTGAAACAAGGTTTCCCGAGAAAGGATACCATCTGCAAAGCAGGCTTAAAACCCAGGGATCTGCCTGCCTCTGCCTTCAGGGTGCTGGGCCTGCCTAAAGGAATGCACCACCACACCCAGCTTCTCTTCCTTGTATTTCTCTAATTCCAGGAAGACATCTTTTTCTTCTTCTTCTGGTTTATACTCTTTATCGTATATTTAGTTCAATTTACAAAAGACTCTCTCTCTCTCTCTCTCTCTCTCTCTCTCTCTCTCTCTCTCTCTCTCCTCTGTGGTGCGTGTTTGAGAGAGAGAGAGACAGAGAGAGACAGAGAGAGAGAGAGGGGATCTCTGTGTGTGATGTGTGTCTTTCTTTCCCTTCTCTCCCCCCACCCTTGCTTCACTGCCTAGAATTAAAAAAAAAAAAAAAACAAAGAGCTTGAAAACAAACAACAGCAACAACAAAAGCAGAAGCAGGCCTTATCTTTGTTTCAGGGCCAGACTGGTCTCCAGAACCAGTGGCAGGACAGCCACGCCTGTAACAAAGAAACCCTATCGAGAGAGAGAGAGAGAGAGAGAGAGAGAGAGAGAGAGAGAGAGAGAGAGAAGCTTGATTTGCTTTTAATTTCTCGTTACCTTGTTTAATCTTAAAATATAGCTAACTCTCTGTCTCTCACAGACAGAGAAAGCAGAAAAGTGCTATATCTAGCTTAGTAGAGAAGAGCGCATGAATGTGTTTTCAAGGTAAGAACAGAAAGTCAAAGCACAGCGTTTCGAACAAAGTCCAGGAAAGTATGTAACAGTGTTTCTGAGCTATGCTGAGAAGAAACAGAAAAGTGATCTATCTATCTATCTATCTGGCATAGTACAGAAGAACACATAAAACGTCTCTCCAAGGTAAGAACGGAAAGGCATAGCACAGCGTGGCGAACTAAGTACAGGAAAATATGGAACCGCGTTTCTGAACTCAGTTGAGAAGAAAACAGAAAAGTGATACGTCTAGAAGGTGAACCGATTCCCTCTTCTGGCAGATATAAATGCAGATACAACACTCGTATACCCAAAGTAAATAAATCTTTAAAAAAAATTAAAAAATAAAAAGACATCACAGGTGCTAGCAGCCTAGAGTACTCAACTCCACGTCAGTCGCTAGAGATGGAGAAGATCAAGGGGTCCACGCACACGGTCCATTACACAGAAAGATGACACGATGAAAAAAGAAAGGGAAAAAATGACTCTTGGGACCACATGGTGGCTCACAAACCATCTATCAGGTGAACCGATTCCCTCTTCTGGCAGATGTAAATGCAGATACAACACTCGTATGCATAAAATAAATCAATCTTTTAAAAATCAAAAAATAAAAAATAAGAAAAGGTATCACTAAACTCGATGAAACTCGCAATCGCTAGACATGGAGAAGATGAAGTGGTCCACGCACGCACACGATCACTTAAACGCAGAAAGACGACCCGACGAAAAGGAAAGGGAAAAACTTTTGGGTTAACGTTTCATCTTTCAGGGCCTGGAGAGATGACTCCGTGCTTAAGAGCACTGTCTGTCGGCTCTTCCGAGCGGACCCGGGTTCAATTCCCAGGACCCACACGGCAGCTCACAAGTTCCAAGGGATCTGACACCTTCACACTAACGCACATAAAATACGACTATATCTCTGTCTCTGTCTCTCTCTGTGTGTGTGTGTGTGTGTGTGTGTGTGTGTGCGTGCGTGCGTGCGTGCGTGCGTGCGTGCGTGCGTGCGTGGGTGTCTCTGCATTTGTGCTCTGCATTGGTGCTCGGCATTTGGAGGTTCACAAATCGTTCCCTAAGAAGCATGTTTGTCTCTCTGCCTAAGCTTGTTAACGCAGACTCCTAGTCCAGGTAAAGCAGACTGTCCTCACATTCAACCCATCATCTCTGGGAAAATCTGAAAGGATGCAGCCGGGCACGGTGACAGAGCGATGCCGGTCCCGGGAAGGGGGGATGGCGGGTGGATCAGGAGTTCGAGGACCGGGAAGCAGCATGTTAAGAGGTAGAGGGTCAGCGAATGCGAATGTAAATATCTACCAGCAGTGGATGTGCTCGTTGTTAGAACTGCAATCCAAGTATCAGCAATCCAGCAGTTAGCCTGTACAGGCCAAGCAGGCCTGACTCGAGTCTCCAAAGGAGCCCAAGTCCTAGCTAGCAGTTCAAACTGCCCTGAGCAGGGAACCGCGAGCCTGGCTAGGGGTCCACGACCCAGCAGCGGCCACGATGGGGCCTGGGGGGGTGGGGGGGGGGTCGGCGGAGCGGGTGCTTCTTGCCTGCCTGCCTGCCTGCCTGCCTGCCTGCCTGCCTGCCTGCCTGCCTGCCTGCCTGCCTGCCTGCCTGCCTGCCTGCCGGGGGCGGTGCGGCTAGCGCCTCAGAGGATGACCAGGGGACAGAGGCCAGGCAGGGTGAGTGAGCTTTGAGCGAGTGGCCAGCGCGGGCAGCGCAACTCGTCCGAGGTCACCTGACTCACACAGCAGCAGCCAGCTTCGGGCCACAGCAGAGCGCACAGCCCGCGCAGCAAGCGCCGGTGGGAAGGAGACAAAAGTAAACTTTAAATTCCAGCACTTGAGAGGCAGAGGCAGGCGAATCTCTTAGTGTGTGTCCAGCCTGACCCATAGTTTTATCCGTATGCTCATGATGAGTTGAAAACAGAAGTTTATAATCTTGCAGGGCTGGGGAGAGAGAGAGGGAAAGAGGGGTATAGTCTAATTTGGCTAAATTCCTAAATTTGCTCAGCTGTTGACCACATGGCATCTTTGAAAACACAAATTAAACACACACACACACACACACACACACACACACACACAGCCATGCTTGTTTCAGAGAAACAGAGAAAAGAAAAAAAAAGCTTCTTTGTTTTTACTTTCTGGTGACATAGTTTTCCCTTCAACTTAATTTTAAAATACAGTTCTCTGATACACTCTCTGTCTCTCTGTCACACTCTCTATCTTTCTGTGTGTACACAGACAGCGTAGTCTAGTATAGAACTGACCTCTTCCGAAATTAAATAAATTAAATGAGTTTATGAATACAAATACATACAAATAAATACACATTTTAAATAAATACAAATTAACTAAAATATAAAAACCACACAGCCATGCATATATCAAAGAAACCCTGTGGAAGAGAAAAAGAAACACCCCCCCACAAAAAAAAAATACAAACAAAACAAAAACCGAAGCTTCTTGTTATCCTATTGTCCATTCAATTTAATCTTAAATTAAACTGCACCTTCCAAACATCCGTTTAGGAAATAGTCATACATCGATAACCTCGTTAGCGTCCGGAGAGTCAAGTCGTAAGAACATCTCTTGTTAAAAGCACCGTGAATGGTACAGAACATGTACTTCTGTCTGCCTAAGCTTGTTAAAGCAGTTGACCGAACGTTGTCTCTGGGAGAAACAATCAACTCCAAGAAGACACCTAACTTTTCTTTAAGGTGTTTTCACACACGCACATCTTTGAACATGTCGGGACACTAATGTACAGCTGCTCCTGAACGCACTGTCCAAACATTTGCTTTATCACTTCTAGAAACAAAAGCACGTGGGATACGGTGGTAATGTTACTTCTGGCCACGCTGGGTGGTTTTCTAGCCATGAAATCATGTCGAATGTTGGCAGAAAGCAAAGAAAGCCTTTTAACCAAAGCTCAGTATGCGCGCGCGCACACACACACCACACTTGTTTATGGTGTCAGGATACATACTAATGTATGTATCATTCCTCAGAATGATAACATGAAAGAGAATAACAAAGAGAACGCCATGACAGTCACTCCTTATGATTTGTTTATTTTATTCATGCACTTACTTAGTTACTTAGTTTTTTTTTTTGTTTTGTTTTGTTTTTAGGTTATGTGAAACAAGGTTTCCCGAGAAAGGATACCATCTGCAAAGCAGGCTTAAAACCCAGGGATCTGCCTGCCTCTGCCTTCAAGGTGCTGGGCCTAAAGGAATGTACCACCACACCCAGCTTGTCTTCCTTGTATTTCTCTAATTCCAGGAATCAGGCTTTTTTTTTTTTTTTTTCTTCTTCTGGTTTATATTCTTTATCATATCTTTAGTTCTCTCTCTCTCTCTCTCTGGTGTGTGTTTGAGAGAGGGGGGGATCTCTGTGTGTGATGTGTGTCTTTCTTTCTCTTCTACCCCCCCCCCACCCTTGCTTCACTGCCTAGAAGAAAACAAACAAGCAAACAAAAAGCATGAAAACAAAAACAGCAGAAGCAGGCCTTCTCTTTGTTTCAAGGCCAGACTGGTCTCCAGAGTGAGTGGCAGGGCAGCCACCCATATCTGGAGAGAAAAAAATATATGTGAACTAAAACAAAACAAAACAAAACAAACAAACAAAAAACCAAAGCTTGTTTGTTTTTAATTTCTCGTTCCCTTATTTAATTTTAAAATATAGCTAGCTCTCTGTATCTCACAGACATACAGAGAGAGAAAGAGAGAGAGAGAGAGAGAGAGAGAAGTGATGTAGAGAGAGAGTTTGTCTCAAATAAATAACTAGATAATAAATAACCGAACAAATAATAAACAAACAAACAAACAAACAAATTCAGGGGCTGGAGAAATGGCTCAGTGGTTAAGAGCACATGGTCTGGTCTTCCTTCTCAAGGTCCCACACTCAACTCCCAGTCCCTACATGGCAGCTCAGGGCCTTCAGTTCCAGGTCTTCTGACACCCTCACATCAACGCACATGAAATAAAGACCAATAAGTTAAAAAAAAAAAAAAAAAAAATCAGAAAGAACTAGAGAAGTCTCCAAGGGGTGAGAAAAACTGTGCCGAGGCATCTACTCGGTATGAAAGACAGCCAATACAGAGAGACATTGTCTCCAAAAACTTGTGTCAACCAAACAAGAAATGAAATTAAAACATAGGCCGGGCATGGTAGCACATGACTGTCATCCCAGGACTCGGGGAGTCAGAGAGAGGCAAGTGGATCTCTCTGAGTTCCAGGCCAGCCTGGTCTACAAAACCAAGGCTACCAAGGCTGGAAACAAACAAACAAACAAACAAACAAAACAAAAGCAGAAAAAAACAAAACAACCAGTAAACAAAAGAATGGATGAATGGATAAATAAACAAAACAAGCAAACACACACACACACACACACACACACACACACACACAAACACAAACACGTTGAATTAGAGTCTGTGCTGGTGGTGGCAGTACAGGCCTGCACATTACTTATCTCTCCGAACAAATTCTAACTCTAAATGTGAAACTTACAAACTGGGGCTGTAAGGATACTGGCAGGAAGACAGGCAGGTTGGCAGGCAAAACAAAAACACACACAATATAAATAATACAGTTAAAATCAACCAAGAAATTAGGGCGGGGTGGGGGGGTGCTACGGCTGGGATAAAAAGTAAATAACCTGTGATTAATATTAAAAAAAATAATAATATTAAAAAAGAAAAACAACAACCAAGCAAGAACAATTCATCAACAAGCTAGAGGGATAGACAAGAAGGCTGACAGCCAACTGGTTCGGCACCATTGCACAGACCCAGGACTTGGGATCGGGGTCAGGAGAAAAAAAAACAAAAAACAAAAACAAACAAACAAACAAAGAAACAAAAACAACAACAGAAAAGAAGAAGCAGGCTTTCTCTCTGTTTCAAGGTCAAACTGGTCTCCAGAGCTAGTGGCAGGATAGCCACTGCATGCCAAACAAAAACCCAAACCAGAAAGAAAAGGAAAGGAAAAAGAAGAGGAAGAGTCCAGTCCGGTCTCCGGAGTGAGTTCCAGCACTACACAGGGACACCACTTACTGCAAAGGAAAAGAAAACCAAACAAAACAGACTTCCAGCACTTGGGGCCTCAGATGCCAGTCAACCAACCTCCTCCGGGTCTGAGCCCATCCTAGTCTCCAGAGTGAGTTCCAGACAACCCTATCTGAAGAGAAAAAGAAAACCTGAAAACCAAAAAAAAAAACAAAAACAAAAACAAAAACAAAAAAACAAGCTTGTTCGTTTTTAATTCATTACCTTCTTTAATTTTAAAATATAGCTCTCTGTCTCTGTTTCTGTCTGTCTGTCTGTCTGTCTGTCTCTCTGTCTCTCACAGACATACAGAGAGAGAGAGAGAGAGAGAGAGAGAGAGAGAGAGAGAGAGATTATGAAGAGAGAGCTTATCTCAAATTTTATAAATAGCTACATAATAAATAACTGAACAAGTAATAAATAAATTAATAAATAAATTTGGGGGCTCAGCGGTTGAGAGTACACACACCTAAAATAAAAAAGAACTAGAGATATCTTCAAGGCATGAGAAAACCTGTGTCAAGGCATCTACTCGGTATGAAAGACAGCCAATACAGGGAGACATCGTCTCAAAATCTTGTGTCAACCAAACAAGAAATAAAAACAAAACATAGGCCAGGCATGCATGGTAGCGCAAGCAATCAAACAAACAAACAAACAAACTGAAAAGCATATCGTCACGACAGGGCAAACCTAAGTCTGTAATGAACTGATGAATCATTCATGTTAATTTTAATTTTTATTATTTGTCATTAAAATATAAAAGGAAAAATACAATTGATTGTGCTGGAACAACACATTATTATTATTATTATTATTATTATTATTATTATTATTATTATTATTATTTGACTGGCCTCTGCCTCCCAAGTGCTGGCATCCTGGTTTTGTTTGTTTGTTTGTTTGATTGATTCCTGTACAGTCAGGGGTTTCTCGTCGTAGTAGTCCTAGAACTCCACCATTCTGTTTGGGCTTATTTGAAAGAAAGAGAGAGAGAGAAAGAGAGAGAGAGAGAGAGAGAGAGAGAGAGAGAGAGAGAGGGAGGGAGGGAGGGAGGGAGGGAGGGAGGGAGGGAGGGAGGGAGGGAACGAACTTTTTTTTTTCCACTAAATGTAACTAAATTTTAGTGTAAGCTTAAAATCGAATGGATGACAGATAAGAACACGCCGATCACCGCCCAGCTGTCTGGGAAAATCTGAAAGGATGCAGCCGGGCACGGTGACAGAGCGATGCCTGCCCCGGGAAGGGGGAGGTGCGGGGGGGGGGGTGGATCAGGAGTTCGAGGACGGTCTGGGCTCCGTAGTGAATTATTTTAAAGGCCAAAGAACGGAAGTTGAACCGATGAGATCTAACCGAGAAGCAGCATGTTAAGAGGTAGACGGTCAGCGAATGCGAATGTAAATATCTACGCCATTTCTAACCAGCAGTGGATGTACTCGTTGTTAGAACTGCAATCCAAGTATCAGCAATCCAGCAGCTAGCCTGTACAGGCCAAGCAGGAGCCCAAGTCCTAGGTAGCAGTTCAAACTGCCCTGAGCAGGGAACCACGAGCCTGGCTAGGGGTCCACGACCCAGCAGCGGCCACGATGGGGCTTGGGGGGGGGGGGGTGTCGGGGAAGCGGGTGCTTCTTGCCTGCCTGCCTGCCTGCCTGCCTGCCTGCCTGCCTGCCTGCCTGCCTGCCTGCCTGCCAGGGGCGGTGCGGCTAGCGCCTCAGAGGATGACCAGGGGACAGAGGCCGGGCAGGGTGAGTGAGCTTTGAGCGAGTGGCCAGCGCGGGCAGCGCAACTCGTCCGAGGTCACCTGACTCACACAGCAGCAGCCAGCTTCGGGCCACAGCAGAGCGCACACACAGCCCGCGCAGCAAGCGCCGGCGGGAAGGAGACGGGAGTAACAAAAGTAAACTTTTCCGAACTCCAAATAGTTCCCTAAGATTTTCTACGTCGGAGCCACCGACAAAAAGCACAGTTACCCAGCCTCGCTAGCTAAACAATCTATTGCTAGAGACCAACCATTTCCAGACCAACCATTTCCAGCACAGCACCTAGGGAAGCCACCCAAACCCGAACCAAGCAAACACAAAATTCCAGCACTTGAGAGGCAGAGGCAGGCGAATCTCTTAGTGTGTGTCCAGCCTGGCCCATAGTTTCATCCGTATGCTCATGATGAGTTCAAAGCAGAAGTTTATAATCTTTTTATTTCAATTGTTTTTTGTTTTGTTTTGTTTTGTTTTAGTTTCGGCTCATTTGAGATGGGGTTTCTCTGTGTAAGTTTGGTAGACGCACACGCTGAGAGGGAGAGAAGAAAGAAAGAAAGAAAGAAAGAAAGAAAGAAAGAAAGAGAGAGAGAGAGAGAGAGAGAGAGAGAGAGAGAGAGAGAGAGGGAGGGAGGGAGGGAGGGAGGGAGAGAGAGAGAGAGAGAGAGAGAGAGAGAGAGAGAGAGAGAGAGAGAGAAAGAAAGAAAGAAAGAAAGAAAGAAAGAAAGAAAGAAAGAAAGAGCTCCTCGCTCAACTAGTAAGAGTGAACTTCAAATTGTTCCGTAAGATTTTCCCTAACCTTGCTAAACAATCTATTGCCAGAGACCAACCATCTTCCAGCAGACAAGGCAGGTGTCAGAGTCAGGGATGACCTGATGATGGCTGCTGCTACTTGGGGCTGCTGGTTGTGGCAAAAAAAAAAAAAAAAAAAAAAAAAAAAAAAAAAAAAAAAAAAAACTCTTTATATAATCTTTATATAATTTAACTCTTAAACTGCCATGGGCCTCTGGTTGTGGAGAGAGCCTCTAAAGCTCTAAAGGAAAAGAGTTAGAGGGAACTGAACCCTGGATTCTCAGATTCAGGGTCAAGAAACGGTGTTGTCAGCCAGGAGACATGGGAGAGAGGGGTGTTTAATCCTGCTCTATGTCTCTATCCCTACTGTATTTACAGGGAGCCCTCTGATTGTCATGGTATCCTCTCTTTTAAAAATCAGAGTAAAGAGCGAGCGACACTAAACCTCTGTGATGGTTTGTTTCTACAGAGTAAGAGGGGTTTCTGTGTCTGTTTGTTTGTTTTGTTTTAATGTCAAAGTTTTTCTAAAATACAGGTGTCTGTCTCGTATGGGTAGCCATATATTCTTTGTTTCGATATTCAGATGATCTCTCTCATCGTATCCTCCTCCTTGGACTAAACCTAGAAGGAATGCACGTCCTTCGTCATTAATTTGTTTCATCTCCCTTTGGCGCTCGGCATTTGGAGGTTCGAAGAGCTCCCAGCAGTCCATCTTCCCCCGAGCCCCAGGAAGGTTTTGCAAATTGCTGGAATGAAGTCAGAAACTCTTTGAAAAATCATGATCAGTCAGAGATTACAGAACCATCAGAATGTGAAAAACAACAGCACACTCTGTTATAGAGGTACACTTCTTCCACATATTTTTTGAAAAAATCTGCAATAAGGCCAGGCAAGAGAGCAAGGGCCGGGGTGGGCGGGGGGGGGGGGGGAGGAGGGGGGATGGGGGAAGGGGGGGGAGGAGGAGGAGGGGACCTCCAGCTCACTCACTCCTCCCTCAGCTCAGCGGCACACCCATCGTTGCTGTGTTAAACCGGTGGGGCCGCATTCCAGGAATTCTAAAGAACTTTGTTGTTCCTCTCCCAGGGGACAGAAGGGACGACTCTTTTTTTTTTTTTTTTTTTTTTTTTTTACCCCGTTTTGTTTTATTTGGTGGGGACCGCTCTTAGTTGTGTATTAATGAGAGGAAACTGTTCCCTGAATCACTCCCACCCCCCTTTTTTCGGTGCACCGGAGGAGACAGGGTCTCTCTGTGGATTGGTTTCCACTGCCCCAGAACTCAGTCGGTAGACCAGGTCGGCCTTAGAGATCTGCCTGCTTCCGCCTCTCCAGTAGCGCTGTGACTTAAACCATAAACCAACCACCCCACTCAGCTGGATTTCCCTCTCTCTCTCTCTCTCTCTTTAACTTTCATTTTACCCGTGGGTTCACCCAGACCATAATAAAAATACAGGATGGGACCAAAGGCCCAGGCCAGGAAAAAGGAAAAAGGAAAGAAAAGAAGCCAGGCAAGGTGGCACACGACTTTTATGACAGCATAAAAGGAGACAGTTGTAAGTTCGAGGACAGCCTATTTTTTGTTTGTTTGTTTAATAAAATTTTTATTTTTATATTAGTTACAGTTTATTCACTTTGTATCCCAGCTGTAGCCCTCTCCCTCATCCCCTCCCAATCCCATCTCATCAGGGCTGTCTGCATTGCCCTCCTCTGTGGCCTGGCAAGGCTGCTACCCCCAAGTGAGTTCCTGTCAGAGACATTCCCTGTTCCACTCATTAAGAAACCCACTTGGAGAGGGAGAAAAGCAAGCAGGCAGGCAGGCAGGCAGTCAGGCAGGCAGGCAGAAAAATATTTTCTCTCTACACAAGCAATCCGAATCTGCTTTATTAATGAAATGAAGAAAAGTACACAGTACTAACTACCTTTAAAGACCTCTTTCAAATGCCTCTCTGCGTGTGCCTGCTTTTAAATATTTAAGGGGGGGGGGGGGTGAATCCGGGCCATGCAATAAGTCTAGGCCAGATTGGGCCCCAGCTCTGAGAGGGAAAATCGAGAGACAAGCCCCCTATATCTCTGACCCAGAAATTATCTCGAAATGACAACCACCAGAGAAGGAAATATCATTTTTCTCCAGCAGATTCTCACTGGTATAATGTTATAATGTAAGCAGGCAGGCCCCGGGCAGATTTTGGGTGGGTGGAGAGGATCAAGGAGGAGTTTGGGGTAATGGGAACACCCACCCCCGACAAATAACACAGCTGAACTTTGCTGACTCTGTTTTCCTGCCTATCCAACCACTCACTCCCAGCTGGACAAAGGGGAGCCGCCTATATGGTTATGAGACGCCATCCTCCATACTAGGTAGATTTTCCAGCAGAGCTAGTAGTCTCAGGAGGCTCCTGCCAGTCAGTCAGTCAGTCAGTCAGTCAGTCAGTCAGTCTTCTTGGAAACCCCAGGCAATTCTTGCAATTTACAGTTTCATCAGTCCCTGGGGTGTGCTTATTTAAAACCAGAAAATCAAAGATAAGATGAGAAAGGTGTGTGTGTGTGTGTGTGTGTGTGTGTGTGTGTGTGTGTGTGCACGCGCGCGCGTGCGTGTGTGTGTGTTGGGTGTTGGAGACCATAATTTCAGCTTTATTTTTTTTTTATTTTATTTATTTTTATCTATCTCCCCACCCCCACCCCCCAGATGAGGACCAAACAACCCAGGCAGGACCTTCCTTTCGCTTGCTAAGCAGGCGATCTACCTACCACTGAGGGAAATCCCCAACCCCAAATAATTTATTTATTTATACTTTTATTTTATGTGTCCGATCACCTAGATAGAACTGAAGTTACAGACGAGCTGCCGCGTGGGTTCTGGAAATTGAACCTGAGTCCTTTGGAAGAGTACCCAGTGCTATTAACCACTGAGCCATTCCCTCCAGTTCCTCCGGTCAAGCTTTCCCTAGAAATTAAATATCGGTTGAATATGTCGAACCGAACCGGAGCCGGGCGTGGTGGTGCACGCCTGCCTGAGAGGCAGAGGCAGTTTGGAGGCCCTGTCTCTCCACTGGGAAAGAAGACTCCGCTCCCTCCCCATCTGCCCTGCCGATCCTCCCCTCCCACCCCCACCCCGTCCCCCACCCCGCCGATCGATCGATCGATCGATCGATCGATCGATCGACCCCCTTCCCCGCAGCCCGCCCCAAATCTCAAGGAGGGAAACTGTGAATGAAGGCAGATCCTTTAGCTGTGAAGAGTCACCCTCAGATTTGTTCAGGGAGAAGTGGATACTAACCATTATCCAGCCTGCAAACCCAGAGGGGGAGAAAAATGAATGCCTCTACTCTACACTCCCAGAAGAGCGATGGTCAAGGGGCACCCACCTTGCAGGCGGGTCGCAACCTTCTGTAACTCCAGTTTTAGGGAACTCTCACATACGGAGGCAGAATACCAGTTAAAGAAAATAGAATAATCGGGGAGGGGGGGGGTGGCATATAAAAAGAACTTACAGCCTTCCTCAGAGGGGTCAATTTGAATTTGCCCGAAGAAGACTAGAGAGAGGAACCAGAGGTTCTTCTAAGAAGCCCAAGTAAATCTTGAAGGTCACTTGCAGATCTTCAAATGGAGTGAGTTTTAAAACAAATCACAGTGGAAAAACACGACCCACCACCACCACCACCACCACCACCACCACCACCACCACCACCACCACCACCACCACCACCACCAAAACAAGAACAAAAAAAAAAAATAAAGAAAGAAAGAAAGAAAGAAAGAAAGAAAGAAAAAGAAAAACAAACAAACAGAACCCCAGAGATCTTGCACCTGCCTGAAGAGTATACCGGCTGTTTTTCCAGTCCCAAGCGCACGCGCGCGCGCACGCGCACACACACACACACACACACACACACACACACACACACACACGAGTGGGCAGTGGTAAAAATTAGCTCACAGAGAGAAACAACATAAGTCAATGAACCAACTAGAAACTTCGTAGTCATTCATTTATTTATTGTAATTGAGCGTAAAGTGAAGGGGGGGGGGTGGCTCAGGTGGGCTGGGAAGCAGGTAGATAGAGTACCACCTGTGAGTCAAGAGGAAGAGGAAGGAAGGGCCATCTTCTTCTGCTGGAAAGAGGTAGTCTTTTGTTTGTATGCGTGATTGCGTCCCGCCTCGAGAAGGAGGGCAGTCAGTCAGTCCAGCTGACTGTGCCGGGGCATAGCAGTCCCACACCTCAAACTCCTCTTTCTGGCCGTGCCTTTGATTCTCGCCTCCGTCCTGTCCTGTTCGCCAGGGTGGTCAGGGAACCCTGCATGGATAGCAAAAAGGAAGCATGTCAGTGGGGAGGAGTCCATTACGTTTGGCCCCGCAAAGCAAAGCAGAGTAGAGCAGATTGGTCTATTTGAAAGAACGATTCCGATTCAAATTTTTAGAGAACACCATGCTTCCCAATGCCCATCTCCTCTCCTCCGTGTGCCCTCCCGCCCCCCACCCCCGTTTCCCCCTTGGCTCGGGCAGACAGTGTGCAGGCAGGCTGATAAGGAAGGGCCAATCGCACACACCTCGAGGAGCGAGCGAGCAAGCAAGCAAGCACCGCCGCACACTGTTATGATGGCGGGGAGAGAAAAAAGAGAAAGGTAACATGCTCAACCTTTACCTAGACATTACATATCAGTTAAAAAAAAAAAAATCAAAATGGAGCAGGCAGGCAGATCTCTGAGTCTGGGATAGGGAGGGAGGGAGGGAGGGAGGGAGGGAGGGAGATAAATACACACTGGAGAGATGGCTCACAACAGTCTATAATGGAGTTCTGGCGCCCTCTTCGG